>NC_047105.1:51255540-51335540 GCF_902500255.1 Thalassophryne amazonica | reverse complement strand
TTCACAAACCAGTCTAAATTTGTGATAGTGAGCACTTCTCCTTTGCTGAGATAATCCATCCCACCTCACAGGTGTGCCATATCAAGATGCAGATTAGACACCATGATTAGTGCACATGTGTGCCTTAGACTGTCCACAATAAAAGGCCACTCTGAAAGGTGCAGTCAGTATCTGGTGTGACCACCATTTGCCTCATGCAGTGCAACACATCTCCTTCGCATAGAGTTGATCAGGTTGTCAATTGTGGCCTGTGGAATGTTGGTCCACTCCTCTTCAATGGCTGTGCGAAGTTGCTGGATATTGGCAGGAACTGGTACACGCTGTCGTATACGCCGGTCCAGAGCATCCCAAACATGCTCAATGGGTGACATGTCCGGTGAGTATGCCGGCCATGCAAGAACTGGGACATTTTCAGTTTCCAAGAATTGTGTACAGATCCTTGCAACATGGGGCTGTGCATTATCCTGCTGCAACATGAGGTGATGTTCTTGGATGTATGGCACAAGAATGTGACTCAGGATCTCGTCACGGTATCTCTGTGCATTCAAAATGCCATCAATAAAATGCACCTGTGTTCTTCGTCCATAACAGACGCCTGCCCATACCATAACCCCACCGCCACCATGGGCCACTCGATCCACAACACTGACATCAGAAAACCGCTCACCCACACGCCACACACACACTGTCTGCCATCTGCCCTGAACAGTGTGAACCGGGATTCTTCCGTGAAGAGAACACCTCTCCAACGTGCCAAACGCCAGCGAATGTGAGCATTTGCCCACTCAAGTCGGTTACGACGACGAACTGTAGTCAGGTCGAGACCCCAATGAGGACGACGAGCATGCAGATGAGCTTCCCTGAGACGGTTTCTGACAGTTTGTGCAGAAATTCTTTGGTTATGCAAACCGATTGTTTCAGCAGCTGTCCGAGTGGCTGGTCTCAGACGATCTTGGAGGTGAACATGCTGGATGTGGAGGTCCTGGGCTGGTGTGGTTACACGTGGTCTGCGGTTGTGAGGCTGGTTGGATGTACTGCCAAATTCTCTGAAACTCCTTTGGAGATGGCTTATGATAGAGAAATGAACATTCAATACACGAGCAACAGCTCTGGTTGACATTCCTGCTGTCAGCATGCCAATTGCACGCTCCTTCAAATTTTGCGACATCTGTGGCATTGTGCTGTGTGATAAAACTGCACCTTTCAGAGTGGCCTTTTATTGTGGGCAGTCTAAGGCACACCTGTGCACTAATCATGGTGTCTAATCAGCATCTTGATATGGCACACCTGTGAGGTGGGATGGATTATCTCAGCAAAGGAGAAGTGCTCACTATCACAGATTTAGACTGGTTTGTGAACAATATTTGAGGGAAATGGTGATATTGTGCATGTGGAAAAAGTTTTAGATCTTTGAGTTCATCTCATAGAAAATGGGAGCAAAACCAAAAGTGTTGCGTTTATATTTATGTTGAGTATATATATATATATATATATATATATATATATATATATATATATATATATATATTCAGGGCATGGGTATTTTAGTCAGTCCAACGGCAACATGCAGAGATGTGTGTGATATCAGAAGGTTTACGGCCTCAATGCAGCAATTTCCATTTTTTTCCCCAGGATTTCAAAGAAATACTGTTTGGCATCAGTCTTGAAGATCCTGATATTGTTCCAGAAGAACCATGTTCTTTTGCTGAACAACAAAACTCACTGTTAAGAACAATTCACATTTTATTTTCAGTCAAATTATTTTGATATCACTGAGGTATCACACAGTCAATACGATAAAATATGCATCATTTATTTTAGTCCACACAAATCAAAGAAAATATGAGAGGCATCATGAAGGATCTGAAACCTGCCTTCAGTTTCTATCAAGCTGCCAAAACATGGAAAAATCACCAGCAAGCCCAGCGGGTTTGTATGATATTACAAAACTACATCAAAGTTTTGTAGTTTCAGAACTGTGCATATTGCTAATTCTTGCATCATGAAGATGTCCAGGATATCTGGGATCAACTGTGAGGCCTCACAGGCGGCATTCTGCCAGACGGCGGCTGACAGGATGACACAGGTGACAGGAGACCACCAGCTGACTCTTGGATGCTGAGTCAATGTGGACAGGCTTGTTCCTTCAGATAAAATAGTATTTAGAGTAAAACAAAAATCATCAGTATTTACAGAATTTACTGAATTAATTTAGTAAAATCAATATAAACACAGAAAGGTGAATATATCAATGATACACAGATGACAATAAAACAAACGCTTATTTCCATTGTTGTCCATGTGAGGCAAAAACGTAACACAGAGGACCTCGATTAAACATGTAAAGATTGCAAAGACATAATCTCATCAATTAATGTAAGTAGCAATAACTGTGTAGTTTATATATATATATACACACATATACACACAATTTACACTGGGATACCAATAAAATAAAATTAAGTAAGTACAAATTGAACAGAGAACGTCCCTGCGACAGACTGGCATCCTGTCCTGATTGTACCCTGCCTTGCGCTCTATGACTGCTGGGATAGGCTCCAGCCCCCCGTGACCCTAAACTGGACTAAGCGGTTGGAGATGTGTGTGTGAGAGAGAGAGAAAAGAGAACAATAAGATCTCAATAAATTAAAATAAATAGCAACTGTATCCCGGTAGAAGTGCAGACAAATTTTGCACCGTGTTTTGGACAAGAAAACAATGCACGAGAAGATAAGCTCGTCTTTTGGAGCAGAAAACACATTAAAAAATACAGAAATAAAAAGGTGGCATGATTCTCTTCCCTTAGCTGGCTGAATAAACGTAACTTTAACTGTCTTTTAAAACTTGCCTTGTTGCTTATCATCTGCATACCTATATACCTGTGAATGAAGTGCTGGCTCAGAGCAAAAGACCGGAAGTGAAGAACCCAAACTCCTCTCACTCATGCAAGGCACAACCTCAGTCTCCGAGATCAGGAGGCTGAGGTCTACTTCTATGGCGTTTCTCAACAGTCAAGATAACATACAACATAAGCAAAACCACATCATTACAGAACTACTGGGAGAAATCAAACAGTTAAAACGTTTAAAAAAATAAAAATAAAAAGTAAAAATCGGGTGTCTGACTTGGAGCAGTATTCACGTATGAACGATGTCATCTCTGGACTAAAAATTAAATCAAGGACCTTTGCACAGGCTGTAACAGGAGTTAATTCTGAGGATGGTGGACATGAGGAAACCACAGAAGAACAGGTGACTGCATTCCTCCATAGTAAACATAATGACATCAAAAAAGAAAATATAGAAGCATGTCACATTGTGCCAACTCGGGATAAGACATCCACTCCAGTTATCATCATCCACTTTGCAAACAGAAGGCACAAAATTGAATTACTTAAACAGGGAGGGAAGTTGAAAGGCACTAACGTTTACATAAATGAGCATCTTACCAAAAGTAACGTGGATATCGACAGTAAAGCTAGGCTGTTTAGAAAACAGGGCAAAATTCATTCAGTCTGGGTCACAAATTGTAAGGTTTTTATCAAACTAAGGGATGGGCCTGAAAATGCCAGAGGACTGTGCATCAGGAATTTGAGTCAGAACCTTTTGAGTAAGGATGTTTCATCCTTTAAAAAGGGACAAATCTTGAGAAATTCTGTGCCATGTTCAGGTTCATACTGTCAAGTTATACTGAGCTGCATTTTTGGATTGTGGATTACAATTCTTTTGGGATGCTAACAGAGTTTCAAATTTTACTCCTGCACAGGAGCTCAATTTAAAAATCTTTGATGATACTGAACACAGATTTCGTAACACTGAAAATAATATTGATCCGGACTGTTTCTTTCTTAAAAATATAAATTACCACTGTAATTATTTTACTGAGGAACAATTTAAGCAATATTCTTTCACAAATTGTGTATTTTCTATGATGCATTTTAACAGCAGAAGCTTTCCTATGAATTTTTCCAAAAATCCAGGACTGTTTGAAAATTGCTAATACATATTTTTATATTTTATTTTATATTTTATTGTATTTTATATTGCAGTTACTGAGACATGGTTAAAAGAAGAGTATGTTGATTCTGTCCAACTTGAGGGGTATGATTTTTTTTTTTTTTTTTTTTTTTTTTGCCAGAAATAGGGCAAGCAAGCGAGGTGGTGGTGTGGCTCTTTATGTCAGATCTAAGCATTACTGTGACATTATTCCAAATATGTCATTTTCTTTGGATGGTGTTATGGAATGTGTCACTGTGGAGATTACATGTGAAAAATCAAAAACATAATTGAGCTGTATTTACAGGGCTCCCTGGTCAAATATAGACATTTTTGTGGAAAAAAAATAGACCAGGACCTGTTTGAAATGAGGGACTCCAGTTATAATTTACGAGGAACATTATTATTTCAGAAACCGAAGATTTGAACTACTGTAAAAAGTCATTGTATTTCCGTCAAAGGTGTAAATATTTGGAATAACTGCCCAGATAATACAAAATCACTCGGTCGTTTAACTGGTTTTAAAAGGCTCTATAAAAATTTGATTACTTGCGTTGGCATGTTAAACTAGGTTTTTTGATTCTGTCGTGTTGTGACTGATTGTGTTCTGATTCTGTTGTGCACTGCTGCTTGCATGTTTGGGTATTTTTTTGACATTCAAATTCATAGATCAATGTATACTTTGTAGTAGTTATGACGGGTATATGTATAATTTTATATACATATAATTTTTTATCTTTGTTAAAGGGGTAGGCATTTACAAGCTTTTGCTTCTGGCTCCACCCTTTCAGGCACATGGGTGCATTGTTGGACTATTTCTCTCTTTCGTTGTAAGTTTTTGTTGTTCTGGACCTGTGTGTACCAAATAAATTCATTCATTCATTCAACATGTCCAAAGGTCTTGTTTTATTCACATTCACACACACACACACACACACACACATTTACTGTTTACTGTCTGAGAGAAGCAAAATAAAATAAAATACATTTAAAAAGCTGAAATAAGAGAATATGGACATTAAAAATCATTGCTAATTATTGGGGGGAGTCGATTCTTGGAAGCATAAAAACGTGAACGTTGAACAATTCTGAAATGCTTCACAATGTCAAAAATCGATTTTGCAAATGTTCTGCAGCGGAAGAAATGCAGCTGCTGGCTACTATTGAGTACTTTTCATGTTACTTATGTAGTAAACCTATATTTGAGTTTTACTCAAATCAGTTTTTGAGCCAGTAATATGTGTTTTTCTTTAAGTACGTTTGTCATATGGCTTGGTTATAGCCAGTACGCTCCAAAAGCTAGAGGAGACCACAGTGCAGCTTCAGCTGCAGAGCTGTATGTGTGATGAAACAAAGAAATTACATGTTTTTGGACTATAAGTGACACTCCACACAACAAGAAGCACAAACGACAAGTTCTACATCTGAACACAAAATCAAAACAAAACTAACAAAACAATGGGCTAAGAAAGAATCTCAACAGATTCATTGCCCGAATATCATGACTGAACACCTAAAATAACCTCCAGGACTTTTATCATTTTACAGTGCGTTGTGGTGCAGTGTGCAGTGAGGAGTAACGCCTGCCCGCTCGACACTGGAAAGGAAACGGGCTACTGGAATAATGCACCATGCCCCTATTTTGCCCAATTTGGCAAGTTAATTTTCAGGCCTATTTACAACATAATCTGATTTTTTAAAAAGAAAGAAAAAAAAAACATATTTCTGTGACATTTTTTGGGCTGCAGAGGCAGGTCAGTTTTTGTTTGTTTGTGTGATTTTTTTTTTTTTTTAACTGATCAATTTAGGATGAATGAAACCCAATTCTCTAAATCTGTGCACATTTCCTTTACTCTTGCTTGGTCTCATATGTGCGCTGTCAGTGGACTGAGCAGGCAGGCAACTCTGTGGCTGCATTCAAGACAGAGCACATTGCATGTTCTCATATATGCATTAAATATGCAATAAGTGTATTTTACACACACAGAAAAGCAACACTGCATGTTATTCTTGTTGTCTGAGCATGCAATGCCAACACAATAATAGTAACAGGCAAAGCCCGCTGTGGAAAAAAAACTAAATTCATTCCTTTCATTCAAATATGTATCACGGGTGTTTGCTGGATAACACAGAGCTGCACAATTAAATCACATTGCAAAGGGTGCAATTTAAATAAATAAATTTAACCTCTAGATTCACTGTGTGTATGTTGTTGTAGTCTGTGTCCACTGCCATTAAAAAACAGATTTTTTTTTTCCATCCTCCATCAGATAACATCACACTTCATGCATGTTTCTTGAAGAAAAATAAGTGTCTTTAGTGAGGACATTACAGGGTTTAACAAGTGAAGCACGCAGCTCCAGTTTGTTTTCTTTTTTCCCTTCTCCTGTTCCACTGCCTGCTCTGTGTGTCAAACACCTCAAGCCTCGTCTCTTCTCTCGTGGCTGATTATGGCTATATAATCACTTTCAAGTAAAAACAGCATTAAAGGCTCTTAAAAATATGGTCTAAATGTGATTTCTGTTGTATGAACACAGTGGAATTTTGCACCAAAATGTGCTTGTTACTTGCTTAACACACACACATGTTGAACTTTAAAAAAAATCAGCAGATCTAAAAAAAAAATTTTAAATAGTCCACTCCTGCTCAATTAAGATCATTATTAAAAAGGGGTCATATTGTGTAAAACAAGCCTTACAAGGTCTGTTAGAAAAGTATCCGACCTTTTTATTTTTTTCAAAAACCATATGGATTTGAATCACGTGTGATTGCATCAGCCAAGCTTGAACCTTCATGAGCATGCGTGAGTTTTTTCACGCCTGTCGGTTGCGTCATTCGCCTGTGAGCAGGCTTTGTGTGAGCACTGGTCCACCCCTCTCGTCATTTTTTTATTGCGAATAAATGTCTGAACGATTTGGAGCTTTGCTGCATCAATTTTTTTCCAGAAACTGTGAGAGACCTCCAGGTGGACACTGTTCGGAAAATTAATATGGTTTTCAGGGATGATTTTATGGGGATTACACAGATTTGCGCTAGCTAGAACCCTGCAAAATATTTCACAACCAAAAAAAAAATCAGAGTCAGAGCTGCGTCAGTCACAGTCAGTCAGAGCTGCGTGTCGTCAGAGTGAGCTGCAAAAAGTTTGTACCTGAGTTTTCAGAGGTGGTGTTTGTAGTTGCCATCTGCCACGCCGGTGTTTGCCAACCCGGACAGTGGGAATACCGCCTCAACCGGCAACTTAGCCCAGCGACTGGACAGCAATAACGTCCGAGGCCCAACGTGGTGAATTCACTGAGGCCGCGCGCTGCGTCACGAGTGCCGCTTCCCCGAGGCCTCGTGCAGCCACCGCGGATCCATCAGCGCGGAAACACCGAGGCTGCGCGGCACCAGCGCAGTGCAGATCCATCCCGGTGACAAACAACGCAGGCTGTTAACATCGGCGATCGACAAGCTGCTCATAAGCCGACCATGGGGCCTAAGAAGGTTCTGACAGCGGAGGAAGGTGACGATATTAAAAAATCTCTGGACTTTTTATCAGAGGAGATTTCTGTTGTGAAGCAGCAACAGAAATCAATCATGGATCTGGTGGAGGAGGTGAAGGCATTACGGCTCCAGAATGCCGAGAAAGACCGGCATCTGGTGCAGCTGGAAAATAGAGTGGCTGAATTGGAGCAGTACACCAGAATTAACGACATCATCACAGGTCTTCATATCAAACCACGGTCCTACGCACGGGCGGTAACAGATGAGAGCGGAGGGGAGCCCAGTGAACAGGAGGTCAGCTCTGTGGAAAAACAGGTTGCTGATTTCCTCCTATCTAAAGGTATAGAAATGGATTTAAATAACATTGAAGCGTGCCACCCTCTGCCCCGGAGAAATGACGGTGATAAACGAACCGTCATCATGAGATTCATCAACAGAAAACACAAAACAGCACTGTTAAAACAAGGAAGAAAACTGAAAGGGACAAACGTATTCATCAATGAACATCTCACCAAACGGAATGCCGACATCGCCAGGAAAGCACGCTTCTTGAAGAAACAGGGAAAAATCCAGTACACATGGACTTCAAACTGTAAAATATTCATCAAACTGAACAGATCACCAGAACAAGCAAAAGTCATGGCAATAAGGAACATCGAGGAGCTGGACAAATATGAACAATAGTGTTTCTTAAAGTGAGGATCTGGACAAATATGACCAATAAGGTATGAGGACACAAACACATCACAACACCATGACACAGACCAGAGGAACCTATTCATCTACATCTGGAGACAAGAAGGATATAACTCAAAGGATTGCTGATCATGGAAAAGTAGAACTGAGAACATTTAAATACACAGACCACAATGTACTGGACTTGGAGCACGATATAGACCCGGACAATAATTTCTTCTCAAATATCAATGACAGTTGTTGCTATTATACAGATGAACAGTTTAATCGGATCATTAAAACGGATAACAAATTATCAATAATCCATTTCAACAGCAGAAGTCTATATGCAAACTTTAACAACATTAAAGAATATTTAAGTCAGTTTAAAAAAATATTTAACATAATTGCTATATCAGAAACATGGATCAATGAAGATAAAGGAATGGATTTTGAACTGGATGGATATGAATTTAATTGTGTAAACAGAAAAAATAAGAGTGGAGGAGGAGTGGCTGTGTATGTGGATAAGAACATGGATTATAAAATAGTAGACAATATGACAACTGTGATTGATAACTTATTAGAATGTATAACTATTGAAATATGTGAAGAAAAAAGCAAAAATGTATTAGTCAGCTGTATATATAGAGCACCAGGATCTTGTATTGAAACATTCACTGACTGTATGGGAAAAATGTTCTCAAAAACTAATCAAAAAACTGTGTTCATTTGTGGTGACTTAAATATTGATCTGCTCAATCCAAATAAGCATAAAATAACAGATGAATTTATCAGTATAATGTACAGTATGAGTTTATATCCAAAAATCACCAGGCCAAGCAGAATTACATCCCATAGTGCTACCTTAATTGATAATATATTCAGCAATGATATTGAGAATAACACTGTGAGTGGATTATTAATCAATGACATTAGTGATCATCTACCAGTTTTCATCGTTTATAATAGAAACCATCGGCGGAATCAGCCAGAGGAGAAAATAAAATACAGGCGAGTGCAGACAGAGGAAAACATGAACACACTAAAGAAGGATTTACAGGAGCAAAACTGGGAAAAGGTATACAGTGAAAGTGATGTTGATAGTGCATATGAAACTTTTTTACAAATATTTACATCATTATATGATAAAAATTGTCCAATTAAACAAGACTACAGAAAACAAAAAATCCAAGCTCGACCATGGATGACGAAAGGGTTACGAAATGCATGTAATAAGAAAAATACACTGTATAGAGAATTCATAAAACTAAAGACTAAAGAGGCAGAAAATAGATATAAGAAATACAAAAATAGATTAACTAATATTATACGGGTATGTAGGAAGGAATATTATAGTAACATATTATATAATAACAAAAACAATATTAAAGGAATATGGGATATATTAAATAGCATTATCAAAAATGGTAATAAAAAACAGAGTTACCCTCAGTATTTCATTGATAATAATGTCAAGAAGGAAAATAAGGATGAGGTAGTCAACGGTTTTAATAATTTTTTTGTAAATATTGGACCAAGCTTGGCAGAAAAAATTCCTGATTCCCAACCTGAGGATTGGGATAATAATCTCATAGAAAGAAATCCCTGTTCAATGTTCCTCACAGCAGTGGATGGAAATGAAATTATAGACATTGTGAATAATTGTAAATATAAAACATCTACCGATTTAAATGAAATTGATATGGTGGTGGTAAAACAGGTCATTGAATGGATTGTAGAACCATTAACATACATCTGTAACTTATCATTTCAAACCGGTAAATTTCCCAATCAAATGAAAATAGCTAAGGTTGTGCCGCTGTATAAGACTGGGGATAGACACCACTTCACAAATTATAGACCTGTTTCTTTGCTTCCACAATTTTCCAAATTATTAGAAAAGTTATTCAATAATAGATTAGACAAATTCATAAATAAACATAAATTACTTACTGATAGTCAATATGGATTCAGAGCACATAGTTCAACATCACTTGCATTAATAGAATCAGTTGAGGAGATTACAAACGCCATAGACCACAAATTACATTCAGTTGGAATATTTATAGACCTTAAAAAGGCTTTTGATACAATTAATCATGACATATTAATCAATAAACTTGAACAGTATGGGATTAGGGGGTTGGTGTTGCACTGGGTGAGAAGCTACTTAAGTAACAGAAAACAGTTTGTGAAGTTGGGGGAATATACATCATCATGCTTGGACAATGCTTGTGGCGTCCCACAGGGGTCAGTATTGGGTCCAAAACTGTTTCTAATTTATATAAATGATATTGTCAATGTTTCCAAAATATTAAAATTAGTATTATTTGCAGATGACAAGCATTTTTTGTTCAGGGGGGGATTTGCAGGAGTTACTGAGGAGGATCAGTATAGAAATGGGAAAATTGAAAATATGGTTTGACAGAAATAAATTATCATTAAACTTATGTAAAACAAAATACATGTTATTTGGCTATTGTAATACAGACATACAGGTTCAGTTACAAGTCGAGGGGGTAGATATTGAAAGGGTACATGAAAATAAGTTTCTGGGGGTGATAATAGATGATAAGATAAACTGGAAGACTCATATAAAACATATACAAAGTAAACTGTCAAGAAGCATTTCAGTTCTAAACAAAGCGAAACATATTCTGGACCACAACTCACTCCGCATTCTTTACTGCTCACTGGTTTTACCATATTTACAGTACTGTGCAGAGGTATGGGGTAATACTTATAAAGGTACAACACAATCACTATCAGTAATGCAGAAAAGAGCTATAAGAATTATTCATAATACTGGCTATAGAGATCATACAAATCCACTATTTTTACAATCCAAATTCTTAAAATTCACAGACTTGGTTCATTTTCAAACAGTACAAATTGTGTATAAAGCAATAAACAATTTACTTCCAGCAAATATTAAAAATATGTTTTTTAACAGATCAGGGGATTACAGTCTGAGGGGGAAATTTAATTTAAAGCATCAGTGGGCACGAACAACATTAAAAGGTTTCTGTATTTCTGTCTGTGGGGTGAGGATGTGGAACAGATTGGGAGTGGGGCTCAAGCAATGTCCAAGCATGAACCAGTTCAAACAGCGGTACAAAAATATGTTTTTTTCTGGGTATAGGGAGGAGGAAGGGTAATGAGGGTTAGGGTGTTTTTGTTTTTTGCTTCGGCTTGTAAATATATAGTATTTTGTATGTAAGTAGGTATGTGTAGGTGTATATTTATGTTTGTGTATATATATGTGTATATATGTATATGTGTATGTATGTTGATGTGTATATGTATGTGTATGTGTATATATATGTATATATATATATATTGATATCGGTTTAGGTGTGTAGGAATTTATGTGTATATGTGGCAAAGGGTATTACTGGTTGTGGGGAAGAAGGGGTAGGGATAAATAAGCTGATGCTTCACCCTACCCCTTTTCGGACATGTTGGGTACACAGTAGGAACTTTTTTGTTGTTGTCTTTACTGATCTATCTTGTAATTGTTGTTGTATCAAATGTTCGAAATAAACAGTTTTCATTCATTCATTCATTCATTAAGGAGTAATCCAGACGGTTTAAAGACCGCCCACAACTGCTGAGAGCCCACCGCGCTCCGAGCGCCGATCGACAGGCTCAAACCCCGCTGAAACAACCAGATCATTTCCAACGTGAAGGCTTTGTTGATCCGGGACGTCGTCTGACTCTCACAAAAAGGCAGAAGGCGTGGGCATCATCACTTTCGGCACATTCCACTGTTACAGGAGTTTTTTTCATGGAAAGAAAAGCGGAGGGACGCGCCACAGAGCCATTCATTATGCGGCACAAAACCACCTCCGTGTTGGTCTCACAGGACGGCTGTCAGGTGGATTTCAGACGGCTATCGGTTGCTTTTCAGTCATGTGATTATCCGAGAAATTGAGCATGAGCTGGACATGCCCCAACATGTCCTGTGAGGCTTCATCACGGCGTTGCTTTGCGCCATGCGGCTCCGCCGTGACGCGCGAAACTCCGCTCCTCTTTCCATGACAAAAACTCCTGTAACAGTGGAATGTGCTGTTCATCGGACACTGTCTTGATCCAGTATGTCATCTGACTAGCACATCAGCACGTTTTCGGCACACTGAGACAGACGTGCGGAGGACTTCCGCGCGTCACGGTGGAGCCGCATGGCGCAAAGCAACGCCGTGATGAAGCCTCACAGGACATGTTGGGGCATGTCCAGCTCATGCTCAATTTCTCGGATAATCACACGACTGAAAAGCAACCAACAGCCGTCTGAAATCCACCTGAAAGCCGTCCTGTGAGACCAACATGGAGGTGATTTTGTGCTGCGTAATGAACGGCTCCATGGCGCGTCCCTCCGCTTTTCTTTCCATGAAAAAAACTCCTGTAACAGTGGAATGTGCCAAAAAAGTGCTGATGTCCACGCCTTCTGCCTTTTTGTGAAAGTCAGACGACGTCCCGGATCAACAAAGTCTTCACGCTGGAGATGATCTGGTTATTTCAGCGGGGTTTGAGCCTGTCGATCGGCGCTCGGAGCGCTCTCAGCAGTTGTGGGCGGTTTAAACCGTCTGGATCACTCCTTAATCTGTGTAATCCCCATAAAATCGTCCCTGAAAGCCATATTAATTTTCCGAACGGTGTCCACCTGGAGGTCTCTCACAGTTTCTGGAAAAAAATTGATGCAGCAAAGATCCAAATCGTTCAGACATTTATTCGCAATAAAAAATGACGAGAGGGGTGGACCAGTGCTCACACAAAGCGCGCTCACAGGCGAATGACGCAACCGACAGGCGTGAAAAAACTCACGCATGCGCACGAAGGTTCAAGCTTGGCTGATGCAATCACACGTGATTCAAATCCATATGGTTTTTGAAAAAAATTAAAAAGGTCAGATACTTTTCTAACAGACCTCGTATGTAGCTTTTACAGTTTCATGTTTGAGGTACACACCTCACAAGCTCTACAATTCTGCAGGTGCTCAAAAACATTCTCCTGTGTTAAACATTGAGGCCTGACACAACTTGTTACAGGGCTGTGTGACATATGTAACAGGAATACCTATAAATGTTTTAATTTTAAATCAAATTACTAAACGACCACCTATACTCAGTGGCGTAGGACCACTGCTCTATTCCAGAATCCCAGGATCGAAAAAAAAAAAACTTTATATGCAAAGTGAAGATGCATAACACAGAAATCCCAGTTTGATTTATATTAAGGGAGTTGCTGAAAATGTTAAAATAAACTGTCAAGCATGCAAAATGGATTTATTTCAATGTGCTTTGTAATGTGTTCTGTGCAAGTTCATTATCTAGAAAATTCAAGTATCAGAACAGGACTGTATCGGCAGATACGCGATATGAAATTTATACATACTTTGATTATTTGGTTAAATTAATTTATTTGCCATGTGGCTAGTAGATCTGACCCCCAACTTGACTGCCACTGCAACTGATCTCTGGGGTTAAATGTCGAGCCCTGGCACACTGAGAACATAGTTCGTCCCACTGAACTCGAAAAGCAATTAAAAGGAAATACAAGATGGGAGTAGGTGTTGGATTCCATGTTTTCTGCATAGTGCTACAGCCAAAGAATTCACACAGTTTCTCCAAAAAACTAAAGCTGTTTAACATCCACTGCAGTGGAATAAATGCTAGGGGTGTTGAGAGAGTACAGAAAACAAAATAAATAAAAAGCTAGAGTGTTGCCGTGGGGTTCCACGGGCTCTAGATGGGGTATTGTTTATAAAATAGGTAGCTGACAGTTTTCAAGGGTGCCAATAAATTGTGCAAAGTTTCTATAAACATTTTAACTGAAAGTGCAGATAATTAAGATGAGAGTTTTGTGAATAATTGTGTTTATGATTTGGCACATTTAGTTGATGTCATGTTTTACAACTAGCAAGGTTGAGATACGAGGTCTGTCCATAAAGTATCGTACCTTTTTATTTATTTTTTTTTCTAAACTGTATGGATTTGATTCATATGTTTTCACGTCAGACAAGCTTGAACCCTCGTGCACATGCGTGAGTTTTTCCACGCCTGTCGGTGATGTCATTCGCCTGTGAGCACGCCTTGTGGAAGGAGTGGTCCCGCCCCGTCGTCAGATTTTTATTGTCTGGAAATGGCGGAATGATTTGGGGTTTTTTTCCCATCAGAATTTTTTCAGAAGCTGTTAGAGACTGGCACCTGGAAACCATTCGAAAAATTTATCTGGCTTTCGTTGAAAATTTTACCGGCTTCACAGAGAATAAGGACTATTACTACAGCTTTAAGGATGGCCCACAGTGGCGCTCGGCGCGCCGCGCTCCGAGCCGCGACGACAGGCACGGACCACTGGATCATTTCTAAATGGATGGCTGTGTGGAGCTGGGACCGTCGTGTGCACTTTCTCTGGTTATCACAAGAGCTGGACATCAGCCATTTTCCGGCAGATTTCACTTTTAACAAGAGATTTTGTCGTGGAAAGCCGCGCGGAGGCTTTGTGCGTTACGACCGATTCGCTGTTCGAGCGAGACAAAGAACGCCTCCGTTTCAGCGTGCCAGAGGACAAGTTCAGACATGCCCAGCTCTCCAGAATTTCTCTTATAACTCACTCGACTGGTAAGCATTGAAAGCCGAGATAGACATGTCCAAACTTGTCCTCTGACACGCCGAAACGGAGGTGTTCCTTTGTCTCGCTTCCAAAGCAAATCGGTCGTGACGCGCGAAGCCTCTGCGCGGCTTTCCATGACAAAATCTCTTGTTAAAAGTGAAATCTGCCGGAAAATGGCTGATGTCCAGCTCTTGTGATAACCAGAGAAAGAGCACACGACGGTCTCGTATCCACAGAGCCATCCGTTCAGAAATGGTCCGGTGGCTTGTGCCTGTCGTCGCAGCTCGGAGCGCGGTGCGCAGAGCGTGCTTAAAGAGGTCCTTAAAGCTGTACTAACAGACCTTATTCTCTGTGAAGCCCGTAAAATTTTCACTGAAAGCCAGATAAATTTTTCGAATGGTTTCCAGGTGCCAGTCTCTAACAGCTTCTGAAAAAAAAACCCAAATCATTCCGCCATTTCCAGACAATGAAAACCCGACGACAGGGCAGGACCACTCCTTCCACAAGGCGTGCTCACAGGCGAATAATGTCACCGACAGGCATGGAAAAACTCACGCATGCGCACGAGGGTTCAAGCTTGTCTGACGTGAAAACATATGAATCAAATCCATATAGTTAAAAAAATAAATAAAAAGGTACGATACTTTATGGACAGACCTCGTATTTGCTTTGTCAGAGCTTGTCTGGTTACCAGGGACTGGTTAATGGTCATATCAATGTCCATCTTTCACTGTTACCCAATTTCCCTCATTTTTCCAAAAATATTAGTCAGATCAACTTTCCATTTTCGTGGCGTTCATCCTTGACCCAAAATACATAAGCATACCAAACGACAAATCTCAGCGCTCCCCAGTTTTTCCCCAGTTAGGGCCATGTCACACCTTGACAATTTAGCCAGCATATGCCAACATATGAAAAATGCGCCGAATACATCAGATAAATTACAGTGAGGAAAATAAGTATTTGAACACCCTGCGATTTTGCAAGTTCTCCCACTTAGAAATCATGGAGGAGTCTGAAATTTTCATCTTAGGTGCATGTCCACTGTGAGAGACATAATCAAAAAAAAAAATCCAGAAATCACAATGTATGATTTTTTAATAATTTATCTGTATGTTACTGCTGCAAATAAGTATTTGAACACCTGTGAAAATCAATGTTAATATTTGGTACAGTAGCCTTTGTTTGCGATTACAGAGGTCAAACGTATCCTGTAGTTTTTCACGAGGTTTCACAGGGAGGGTAACATTAGGAATCTACAGTAGGCCATGGAGCAGCTGATTAGAAATTAGTGCAGAAAATCCACTATGGTGATAGTGCAGTTTATCTGCCAGGGAGGGAAATTCAACAAGTTGAGACTGTGGCCTGCTTCCGTAGAAGTGTCCATAAAAATCATAGAGGATATATATGCTTTGCAAACTTAATACCCATTACTATATTAGATGATGCTGAAATTGTGGATGGCCCAGTGGTTGTTCCAGCAACAGCAAAGATTTCATGTCTGCTACCTACAACACGTGTGGAATGTCTCAAACCTAAACCTACTTCTAGGCATCATATATATGCTACTCTGGAACCACCCCTAAACCCAAACAGTTCAACTATCAACCCCACTGAGGTCCTTAGACTGGGTCTCATTAACATAAGATCACTGTTAGTGCTGGGCGGTATACCTGTTCATACCAAATACCGGTGTTTTGTTTATCTATGATATGAATTTTAGAAATACCTCCATACCGGTGAGTGCGTTGTGCAGAGCGGCGGAACGCCGTGCCCGCAGGGCATTGTTTGAGTGCGGACAGTTTAGCGGTTGCACCAAACAAGCAGCATGAGTACAGCCCGTGTAGAGTGAACGGATGTTTAGCGGTGAGCATAATGGCAAAACAGGGGGAAAGTTCTGAAACTGAACAACCAGAACGAGAAACTGAAACGGAAGAACTTGTACCGAAACAAGGAGCTGTGTCCGTTGTTTGGAAGTACTTTGGGTTTAAAAAGTCCAATGTCGACCAAACTACAATACTATGCAAATGCTGTCGCGCTAAAGTTGTAGCAGGAGGAGGAAACATGAGCAATTTACTCCACCACTTCAGCCGCAAATATGTCCTGGAATATCAGGAATGTAAACTATGAGCTTCGTCCTCCTCGTCTGCAGGTAAAGTTACTGCGGGAGAAAAGACGAGTCAGACGTCACTAAAAGACGCGTTTGCCAGGGGGACTGTCTATGATAAAAAAAGCAAGCGATGGAACGACATCACAAACGCTATCACCATCCACATAGCCAAAGACATGGTACCGCTTAGTACTGTTGAAAAAGACGGTTTCAGGGAGATGATTAAAACGCTGGATTCCAGATATGTGTTACCAAGTCGAAAATACTTCAAACAGCAATCCCCAACTTGTACCAAAAGCACAGAGCCAAGCTCGAAGCAGACGTGGCTACTAGGGGTGTCACGATTTCGTCATGGTCTCGAGCCTCGAAGTCAAAAAGGGGATCTACGATCCCGCCCCCTAAGCTGCGCAAGCACGCACGCGACGCAGTACACTGTAGCCGACGCCGCTAGTTTGCTAACCTGCAGAGTATGTCACCATGGCAAGTGCAGATAAGGACGCCTTACTGGAGCTGGAAGCCGCTCCTGCTTCTCTTAAATCAGCAGTATGGAAATATTTTGCGTTCGCGGTGAGTTATGTCGACAGCGTTCGTGTTGTCGACAAGAAGACAACAGTGTGCAAAATGTGCTACACGCGTGTGCCTTACCCGGCTACGGGAAACACAACGAACATGGCTGGACACATTCGCCGTCATCACAAAGATGTTGATTTGGCTGGAAAAACATCATCATTGGTCCAGCCAACTATTGACTCTTCGTTTGTAATGAAACTTGCACAGACCTCAGCTTGCGCTAAAGCAATAACTAACGCTATAGGGCTATTCATAGCAGCAGACCTGCAGCCTTATTCAGTGGTGGAAAACGCTGGGTTTAAACATTTAATTAGCGTACTTGAGCCGCGCTACAGTATTCCCAGCAGATCGCATCTTACAACCAAATTGTTGCCCTCCATGTATGAAGATGCTAAAGAAAACGTTTTGACGGGTCTAAGCACTGCAGAGTTAGTTGCCATAACAACAGATGACTGGACCTCAAGAGCAACTGAGAGCTACATTATAGTGACAGCACACTACG
This sequence comes from Thalassophryne amazonica, assembly GCF_902500255.1. NCBI lineage: Eukaryota > Metazoa > Chordata > Actinopteri > Batrachoidiformes > Batrachoididae > Thalassophryne > Thalassophryne amazonica. The sequence goes on along the minus strand of NC_047105.1, from coordinate 51,317,590 downwards.
TCAATAATGATTGGGAGATTGAAAGTCCAGTACTTCAAACTCGCCCTATCTATGAATCACACACAAGTGATAATTTGGCAGAAGTGCTAAAGGAAGCAGTATTAGAATGGAAACTGGATAAACAAAATACCACCATCCCTGTGACCACTGATAATGCCAAAAACATTGTCAATGCCTCAAATGCAGCTGGATTGTCACCGCATATAGGGTGTTTTGCACACACAGTAAACCTGGCATCCCAGAAGGGGTTGGGAGTAAACCAGATTTCTCGTCTGTTGAGCAAAGTCAGGAGAGTCGTCACCTTCTTTCATAAGAGCACGACTGCAGCAGTTGTCTTAAAGGCCAAACAAGAGATGCTCCAGCTTCCTCCTCACAAGCTGATTCAAGACGTCACTACAAGGTGGAACTCCAGCTATGACATGCTCAAACGCTACTTAGAGCAACAAGCTGCTGTTTATTCTGCACTCACAGAAAAAGATGTTAAAAAGAATGCCAACGATCTCATCACACACTCTGATCAAGATGTGACTGTTCTGGAGGATGTGGTTGAGGTTCTGAAGCCCATGAAAACAATCACAACTCTACTGAGCTCAGAACAGCAGCCCACTGTGTCTATGATCCTGCCACTCAAACACTCCATTCTCACAACAATGAAACATACTGGCACAGATTCACAGATTGTGAAGGATGTTAAATCTGCTATAGCAACCAACATTGAAGGGAGGTATTCAGATCTCAGTCTTCAACAGTTCCTGAATGAGAGCACTGCCTTGGACCCTCGGTTCAAGTCTTTACCCCATCTGGATGACCCCTCTCGGAAAGATATTCAACAGTCTGGCTGAGAAAATCCTACAAAAGCATCCCACACAGGTATGTGACCAATTGAAATTCACATGATGAAATGTCAGCTATTAATAGTGATGCAAATTTATCTTGTAATTGAAATACTGATACATTTATAAATTTATATTCTTTTTTAGACTCAGGCCTCAGGAAATGCGACCAGCCAATACCATGCAGAGAACCCACTGCAGCATCCAGTGAAGGCAGCTCCCCAGCAAAGAGAATCACACTCAGTGAACTGTTTGGTGACTTTTATAGCACAGCCTCCACTACATCAACAACACCAAAATCATGGCCTGATGTTGTCAAGGAGGAGATTGAGCTATACAGGATGGCAAAAGTAATTTCTGTGGATGCAAATCCACTGAAATGGTGGAAAAACAATGAGCATCAGTACCCAAATTTGTCCAAGCTTTCCAAACATTATCTTGCTGTGCAAGCAACAAGTGTAGCAAGTGAGAGAGTGTTCTCCACAGCAGGGGACATTGTGACTGCTCATAGAGCAGCCCTTTCTCCAGAGAATGTGGACATTCTCATTTTCTTAAACAAAAACTTGAAAATATAAAAATAACTGTTGTCTTGTCTAGCCACAAATATGTTAATAGTTTTGGTACCTTAAGGAGCATCTTTTTCCCCACATAAAGTTATACCTTAGTTAAAGAAAAATGACAGTTGTCATTCTCAGGGACCAAAAGTTTTATTTTTTTTATGTTCAACTGTTGTAGGATAGAGTTTAGTTTGTTATGGCTCTAATTGTTCTATTACTTTGCACATGACTGTTACTGTATTTTTTTTTATATTTTGTTATGTTGCACATTGCTATTTTAATAGCGCACACTGCTGCTACCACTAGATGGCAGCTACCCTCTGTGACTTCTAATTTTTGTTATTATTGTTATATTTGTTTTTGTTGTTCCACTTGACTGAGAAGATTGTTACATTATATCTTAATTAAATTATTAAAATTTTACCATTAGTGCCTAGTGTGATGTATTACAAAAAGTATCACTTATACCAAGCCCAATTTTGATTAATCAAACCAATGACTGATCATAGACTAATCTAAAACTGGCATAGGCCTCTCTGTTGTAAGAAAAAGAAAATCGAGAATCGAATCGTGACCCTAAAATCGAAAATAAAATCGAATCGAGGATATGGAGAATCGTGACACCCCTAGTGGCTACAGTTCCCTACTTCTCAACAACGACTGATTTATGGTCCAGTCGGAGCATGGAACCATATCTAAGTCTGACTGTTCATTTTATAAGTGACGACTGGGTGTTGTATAGTCATTGTCTGCAAACAAGCTATTTCCCCGATGACCACACCAGCGAGTTACTCGCATCAGGCTTGCAAGACGCACTTGAGTCCTGGGGACTTTCTGAGAAAAAACTCGTGGCCATAACAACGGACAGTGGAGCCAACATCATCAAGGCTGTCGAGCTGAATAAGTGGACAAGACTCCAATGCTTCGGGCACAGACTTCACCTAGCCATTGGTAAGCACCATTTTTTATATTAATTGTTGGGGAAATTGTTAGTTCTTTAAAAGTTATAGGAGTATTTGGGGGTTATACATTTTATTAATCTGTAATTAATTTAAAATCTGCAATTCTTTAAATATTAGTGTGAGCAAACTAACATACTCTTTGTTGTTTTACAGAGAGAGGTGCAAAAAATTGTGGCAGCCTTTTCATACTCTTGGGAAAAAAAAGGAGGGACCTTGCCATGGCTCAGGATGAACTGGGTCTACCAACACACGCTTACAACTGAGACGGCCACCAGGTGGGGATCATGTCAGAGGATGATACAAAGAGTACTTGAACAGGAGAGTGCCATCAGTCAGGTTCTAAAAGCTGACAGAAAATCAAGGCACTTGGTCATCAGTTGGCAAGATATGGATGTCCTGGAAACTGTCAACAAGGTGTGTGGATATTTTTTCCTTTGTTATATGCTCTTTTTCTATTCATTTCCTTTAATCTACAATGGATGCACTTACATTTTATTGCTACTGGGATAAATAACAAAAATAAATCTTTCTTGTTGAGCCCACTCCAGGACTTCACTGATGCCTTGTCTGGAGAGCAGAACGTCAGCGTGTCCTACGTCAAGCCAGTGTTTCATCTGTTCAACACCAGCATTCTTGCTGAGGAAGACAACAATACTGAACTGACCAAGGATGTGAAGAGAAACATTCTAGCCTACTTGAATGAAAAATACTCAGATCCAGACACAGATGACCTGCTTGATATTGCATCTTTCCTTGATCCACGATTCAGAACTACCTACATAAATCAAGAAAAAGGTGGACAGGTTGGAATGTGATTGAGTGTGTGAACAGGTGTCTTTTATACAGGTAACAAGTTCAAACAGGTGCAATTAATACAGGTAAAGAGTGCAGAATAAGAAAAATTAACAGGTCTGTGTGAGCCAGAATTATTGCTGGTTCAAATACTTATTTGCAGCAGTAACATACAAATAAATTATTTTAAAAAAATCATAGACTGTGATTTCCGGATTTTTTTTTTTTTTTTTTTTTTTTTAGATTATGTCTCTCACAGTGGACATGCACCTAAGATAAAAATTTCAGACCCCTCCATGATTTCTAAGTGGGAGAACTTGCAAAATCGCAGGGTGTTCAAAATACTTAATTTTCTCACTGTATGTAGCTGTCACTATCATGATGACTTAGCCAGCGTATACTGCCAGCCCCATTTCTACCGAGTGGGTCAGAACAGTTAAGTCTGTCTTGGTTTGTGTTTCCACTGTCAACACATCCATTTTGTTTAGCATATGGAAGACGTAGATATTGACAAGCACATCATTGAGCATTTGCACGTTGTTGCGCGACCGCTCCCCTCCACATGGAGGCCAAATAGAATAATTTAACTTTTTTATTTAATTTTATTTTTGTCTCGGTGGATCATGGGATTTATTTTCATCACTTGCAGAATGCTGAAGAATCGACTGATGGGTGTGTTAAACGCTGCCATGAATGAATGACGCGCTGCGATTCTTTCAACTTTTAAAATAAGTTAATTTTCTTGTTGTGGCCCAAGCACCAGCATTCTCTCATTCAGGCTGAGAAATGCACCAACCACAGAGAGACTTCTTTTAAAACGCTGCGTTTCTTCAGCCACGACAAGGAACTAAAGTATTTTCAGATGTCGTTTTTCCAAAATCAGTCAGACAATGTTTTTAATGTGGTTGGCATGCACTAGCTAAATCGTCAAGGTGTGACAGGGGCATTACACACATGCACACAGAGGCCACTTTGCTTTTAATATATAGATGATTTACCTCCCCCTACTGGAATGGCGTGTGAATCCAGAATATAATTATCAACATCCATTGTTCACTGTTAGGTAATATCCCTAATTTCTTCAAAAATATAAATCCTATCCTATTTTCTGTTTTCGCGGCATTCATCCTTGACCCAAAATATATAAGCATACCAAACGTCAATTTCAGCTCTCCCCAGTTTCTCCATAATCGAAGCCATACACATGCATGCATAAAATAACCTAATCTCCGTGTTTTGGATTCTCTTGCTGTCAGCTGTTTTGAGCATAGATCTGTAAATGGCACTATTGTGCACATTGCCTTTTTTCTTGCAAACTGGGAACCAAAAAGCCAAAACGTTGGCTGCGACTGCGCATTAAGAAGACAACAGCAATTACATTACACATCACATGGCTTGTCAATATATAAATAAATAAAGATTACTAAAGAGTAAATCCATCTGATGTCAACAAAAATTTAATGAAAAATAGGTTTACACTTATACTCTGTCTCAAGGTGTTAAAGTGTCTGATCGCTGTCTGAGACTCAGATTAAAGCTACTGTGTGCAGATTTTTGAACACAGCAGCAAAAGCTACATCCATCCAATATCAATTTTTTTAACATTTATGGCCAATATATAACAAATGACATGAAAAATATAAAAAAATAAATAAGAGCACCATGCTCATAGAGCACAAACCTCTGCCAACACTAGTTTCCACAAAACTCATCTTCAACCGCTTAACCCAAATCAGAGTCGCAGGGGGCTGGAGCCTATCCCAGCACGAGGCAGGGTACACCCAGGATAGGACGCCAGTCTGTCACAGGGCCACAAACAGACAAACAAACACATCCACACCTACTTGCACACCTACGGACGAATTTTACCTTGGAAAAAATATTTTCAAGGTCAAAGTCCTGTTAGAAGTGGCTTTTCATTAGCTAAATTAGATGTGATCAAATGTGAGAAGTACATATTTAGTTCAAGCACTTGAATTTTTTTTTTTTTGTGGTGCTGTCAAGTTTTGTTTTTTTTCTGAATTCTTTGCCAAATAATTTTCACAAAACATTGGTTATCTCTGCTGTGCACAATTTGTCATTGCTTTTTGGCACTTCTTATTGATTACTGGAAGAAAGACAAACAGGTACAAAACTGGAACCTCCATCCAATTTTGGTGGTGTCGGTAAATCCATAACAGAAAAATGACAGTGATTGAGGCAGTTTTAACTGAGAAATAACGCAAAATGTACACCAAATGGGCTTTTCAATATTAAACTCAAATGTCCAAAAATCCACAATCCAAATCAGATCCTGATCAAACTTTGTCAAGCGATACTGAGTCTGCACCTCACTTCCAAATATGAGAGTGATTGGGACATGTTTGATTAAGACATAATGTAAAATATACATTAATTGGGGGTTTCAGTGTCAAATTTAAAATGCCACAAAATCTGTAATCTGGATCAGATCCTGATCAAACTTTGTCAGATAATAAAGGACACCATCCTACATAATACTCTCAAATATGAAAGAAATTTTAGCCTATCTTTTTTGACAGATATAAATTTTTGAAAATTTGTTCAATGTTAAAGATAGGGATTTCTTTCCAATTTTCCAAGATTTTTTTCTCAACATTGACCTTGAAAATTTAATCACATCTTGCTTATCAAGATATGAATCTTCAGGAAGCATTTCATAACAGTGTATGAAAAATTGTGGTTCACAAACAGGCGAGAAATCATAACATCATTGGCGGAGGTAATAATGAAATATTTAGTGTGCATCACATTTAAATGAAATTGGCCCAAGTTGTGGCTCTTTCAATAGGAAAAAAAATTTACAAATCTTCAATTATTTAATTATTCTGCTTTGCTTTAACAAGTTTCCAGCCAATTCCTAATGTGCAAACAGAAGAACTACATCCAACAAATGTTTCATTTCAAAAGACCTCCATCCCTGTGGATTTACCTAAAAGAAAACCAATTGTAACTGACGGGAAGCCTGGCAGATGTAAAATATTGTGAAAAAACACCATAAACCTTCAAAAAATTAACACTTTAACAGGTAACTATAACATTCTGTATTTGAGAGGTGTGAAACACTATACTGACTGAAATGGCAAACAGAAATACTGTAATGTGTTTAAATCAAAAAGACTAAAAGAGGTGACAAAATTAATACGGGTCCCTGCTTCTGTTCCTCCTGCAGAAAGCAGGAGGCAGAGTCAGCCTGCTCTGTGTGTGAGCACAGACTATGTGAGGGGCACTTAGAGTGGACAGCATACAACAGTCTGGTTGCATCACTCCAACCAGAGCGTTTGGAAAAATAAATGGAATTTGTTTATTTTTTTCTTCCAAACTAGGAATCTAAAAAGCAAAGAGCACACAGCTTGAATATTGATTCGGTCATATGAAACTCTGTCTTACCCAGGATATTACAGAATCCAAAGTGCGCCCACACGCTTGCTTTTAACATTGACAGAGCAGGTTGAATTTGTTGCTGCTCCAAGCTAAAGAACTGAGCTAACTTGTTAACGTGGTGTGAACTATTTTATGGAAGCCAAGAAGGACGTACGACAGCAATTATGTTTACAGCAGTGAGGAGAAACTGAATCACAAACAGAGACAGCATTCTTTTAAAAATCAATTTTTGAACGTTTTGAATCGACTGTGACTCATTAAGGATAAGAATCACAATTCTGATGTAAATCAATTTTTTTTTAAATACTCCTCCCAGACATGCTGGTAAAGCAGGAACACACAAAATGAGATTGGACCAAAAACGGCCCACAGGGCACCAATTAATAACCATCATTCATGTGCTACACAACAGCAGACTTGCTGTCCCACAAACCATCACTCAGACCCTGTTAAGATGTTTTTTAATGACATGTTGGCTTTAGCAGCACTGATTTCTGATGTGAAACAGGAGTTATCAGCAAGTTTTAACAGTGTGAACCATGAAAGAGCATTTTATGAAAAAAATTAGGTGCAGTCTGCCTTTTTCTCCCCACTCTGTCAGTCATTTTTTAACTAGTCAAAATCTGTGGAGCATAAGTCAGATTTCGAGGCCTGACAACTTGTACTGAAAGCTCTGACTTCACTGATGTGGACAGCAACACAACATAAACACTTCTAATAAGATCAAGATGCAATAACGAGCGAGGGGCTTGACAATCAAGCAAAATGGCGGAAGCACTGGATGGAATTTTTCTGGGATTATTACACAAACAGATTGGGATTCCAGAGGGTATTTTCAGGTAAAGCATTTTAGAGGGTGAAAAACAAATGTTTGCTCATATATACACAGTTGTGGGTATTTTGGGAACCCTGTACTATATGGGTGATTCTTAGACTACGGGCACTTATGTCCTTTGATCATATTGTATGAAAAACAGAAAAAAGGGGAAATTTCACACTTTTATAGTTATCTTTACAATGAAAGTGTGTTAAGGAATTTGTTCTAGTAGTCTATGATGACTTTTTCACCTTTTTTCAGCATCATTATATGCAAATATTGCCGTTTTATGCTTGTCCCACACCCAGACTTTTGATCTTCAATGATAAAAATGAATGGTAAAGAAACGTTTTTTCTAATGTTTTAAAATATCTCTGAATAAAATATCAGTAAAATAATCAAAACATAATTGGGGTATTCAATGTCATACAACTGTTGTGGGTTTTTTTTTTAAACAAAATGTAGTTGTCCCACACTATTGCCGTAATTTCCACCACAACACTGTAATGTCCCTTTAAACAGTTTGTATGAAAGATTGTTTGGGTAGTTTCTATGGAGATAAACAGTGACATCAGAGCACATGTATACAGCGCCAAATCACAACAAACAGTTGCCCCAAGGCACTTTATATTGTAAGGCAATGGTGTGGTGGAAATTACATTTACAAGGCCAATAGTGCCCGTAGTTAAAGAGTCACCCATATACAAACAATATGGATGGTAAATTTGTATGGAGCATGCACTTCATGCAGTTCTCAAAACGGACTCTCCAGGAAGTGGACTAGTGAGGGGAGCCACCAAGACACACATGACAACTCTGAAGGAATTATAGGCTTCTGTGGGTGTGACTGGAAAAATTGTGCACAGTGCAACTTTTGTCTGTTGCATCACCAGTTATACAGCTTTAAGATGAAGCGGAACTGAAAAGATTTTCTTAAAAAGAAGATGCGAAATTTACAGTTACAGTTTGCCAGTAGCCATATGGGAAACTCAAGGCTTGATTTAATCCATTTTTGTATGAAAAGTAAATTTTGCATTGGGCAAAAGGGTCACCACAATAATATAAACAAATTAGTACTGAACTACATTGAAAACTCTTATTACTTTGGCTCTGCAAAATGGTGCACACTGCAAAGGTCTGTCAAGACAGTGACTCATGAGGAAATCAATTTCTTCTCTGAAGTGAAAAACAAAAATCCTGACTACAGACCTACTACAGACCTATCAAAGCTGCTACTCCAAAACATTAAAAAGTCAGTGTTATAATTTGTGACACTGCAATTAACTAACAAATTCATGTCATAAATAGCACAGCTGTATAGCTTGTATTTTTTGTGAAATCTGATATACGTCTTAAACACCACAATAAGTGACTTTAATAAGTGAAATTATATGGCCCCATTTCAGGTGCATATTTCCTTTACTACGCTGCCAATACAAGCATGTCTTTCTTACACATTATACATTTGTAAAAGTGATTTCCGTTTACCTTAATTCCACAAGAGGAAGTGTAAATTTAAGCAATAATAATGTCAAGCCACACATACAGAGTCAACCACATGATTTAATTATCTTATTGCTGCCTCAGCAATCAAATGAGTCACAGAAACAGCCATGTACTACAGGCGCCACCACACCACCTCTACCCTTTTCTCCTGAACTTTCTACATTTACTCAGCATGCCCCTGCGTGGGTAGGTACAGTAGCTTTTCTGTAGAGACTATGGTCTTGATAGGTCAGCTTGGGGACTCAGCTGAACACTGAAACCGAAAAAGCATTTGTGCAGATACTGCAATAACATAAGACAAAAAACCGTTAAACATAATGGCTCCCCTCACTAATTCATATCCAATTCCAACTCAGAAAATAAACTTAGAATTTTACACTTATCAGGCTCATTTATGGACAGATTCAACCCAATAGACTGGGAGGAGGTGGGATAAGGAGAGCTAGGCAGTGTATTGCTAGATGAATAAAAAATGAAAGTCAGTAAATTCGCGCTCTCCGTCCCATAAGGAGGCTGGGTGGTGAGAGCGGTGATGACGAGGGAGTGGAGGTTTCTTTCAAAACTGAACCAGTGCAACATTCCCATATCCACCCATATCCAGCAAGGGGCTCTTTAAAAATTCATTAATTTCCAGCAAAAATAGATTAAAGTACCCAGCTGAGCAAAAGCCAAAATTTTGTTCCTGAATAACATTAATGATAATACATTTCCAAAGATTTGCTTGTGTGTGTGTGCTTCCCCCTCACAGCACCTCGAGTCACTTATTTCCAGTCTTTACTAAAATAATGCATTTCTAATCAAGCTTTTCTTTAGAAGACTTTTTAAAAAACGGCTGAAGAAACTAATTAAAATCAATCCAAGAATCTCTCATTCCCATGATGCCATACCAATGTCATTGTATTCACAATTTGTTATCTCGGCTGCAGAATCAATGACAGCTGCTCCAGGCCCACGCAAAATAATGCCTAGAACTGCAGTTACAGTAATTGTTCTGGCCAGCACTAAATGAGGCTCACTTAAGTGCAATTATCCCCCTCTGATCTCGCACATAAAGAGACTTCTTTAACATGGAGAAGTGGGCTCACACAATGTGACTGCAAACGAGATTCAAATTGGAATCAGGGAGGCATTTCCAGCAGATGAATGGCTTCATAGCTCATCTGCATTCTAGTGATGCACAGCACTGCTAATGAAGACTGAGCCAGTCCCTGCTCACCAAGAGTGCTTCCATGAAAGCAAACTTCACACTGCAAAATAGGCAGGATATGGAAAGAAATTTGCAACAAAACTGTCTGGAAAGCATATCGTCTACACAGAGTAAAAGGCAGCGTTGGGCAGTTGGGATGATTCGATCATTCATTGCCGATGGTTGACCGACAATGTGGAGCCACCATTGTGACACCTCCACTTCAACAACACACACGCTAATTCCACTGACCTGCTATAACCATGGACCGTACATACACTCGCTGGACACTTTATTAGGTACATCTTGCTAGTTCCTGGCTGGACCCTCTTTGACCTTCAAAACTGCCTTAATTCTTTGTGGCCTAGATTCAATATGGTGTTGGAAACACCACATTGACATAATGGTATCACGCAGTCTCCCATTCAACCAGTTTGTCCATTCTCCTCTGATATGAACAAGGCATTTTTATCTATACAACTGCCGATCACTCGATATCTTCTCTTTTTCGGACCAATCAGTGCAAACCCCAGAAATGGTTGCACATGAAAATCCCAGTAGATCAGCAGTATCTGAAATAGTCAGACCAGCCCGTTTGGCACCAACAACCATGCCACGTTCAAAGTCACTTAAATCCTCTTTCTTCCACCTTCTGATGCTCGGTCTAAATTTCAGCAAGTCCTGCAACAACTGAAATGAAGCCCATGTCTGGGCTATGTTATGGGCGTCACCATGTTAACAGCAGCTGAATGATGAACTCATTAATTCATAAAGAAGTGGAGCATGGGTGGCTCCGTGTGTAACGAAAGATGCCTGAACACGTGCCTCTCAGAGCACAAGCCACTTGAGTGCGAGTGTTTCTTAAATCATATTTTTAGGGACTGTGTGGTGGTTCTTCCAACAGCTTACTTTGTTCTGGACATTTAAAGTTATGCGCCGGATATTTTCTCAGTAATCGTGCATTAAGTGGCTCTAATGTGAAGCTACCAACAGCTGCTCAAAGTGCTAACACCATCAGTATACAACCTTAAACCCGACAAGCGTTTCACTCAGCTCTGCAACAGGGACGTCTTAGATGATCCGTTAGGACATTTCACCGCACAAGCCTTATTATGCCATGCGTTTGTAATAAAATACTCCAAAGCGACACAGTCTCCACTACCAGCCGCATCGAGTGGACACTGAGCTAAAGAAAAGAGGAGGAGATGGTGGCCTCAGCCGCTGTCACTCAAAGTGACCATGCCCCCAAAAGTTATAGAACCTTATGGGTTAAAATGTCTTAAAATAAGAAGTTAGAAAAAAAATTGTTTTTGCTGTTTTTAGTATCGTTTTTTGTATCAGACTGTAAACATGCTTATTTCTGCTCTAAAGTTGGACAGTTTAACATGGAGTCCTATGGGAAAGTGCTCTGTTTTGGAGCCAGCCTCAAGCAGCTCTTCAAAGAACTGCACTTCCGCATAGGCCTCATTTCACGCGGTGTCAGGCTGCCACTTGGCTATAACATAAGAATATAACGCAATGCTAAAATACCCTTGGCCGTATGAGCAGGTACCCTTTTAACGATGTCTGCAGGAGGGCGTGCGTGTGTGCAAACGAGCTTTTGAAAAGACCAGAGGTTACCTTTAACCACGTGTGATGCGTGTGCACGCAGATTGTGGGGCAAGATGTCTTAAATCACTCAGGGGTGTTATCAGGTTACAAAAACAGGGTTATCAGTTTTTAGAAGTGTTTATTCTTGCTTGCTTTTACATAATATATGAGAACATGTTAAATTTACACAGAAACACAGCGGATTCCGCCATGTTGGATTAGCAGCCAGAGACAGACCAACCAGGAACATTACGGTGCTCTCGATGCTGATTGGCTGTCACCGTGTCCTTCTCAGAATCCTGAAGAGACACACACTACGAAAAAAGCAGATTTGTGCAATTCCATAATGTAAACCATGTGCATAACAATAGGAAACAGAATGTGACCTTCTGAACACTTAAAATAGGTCAAGGTTAGCCATCTTTGCAAGATCTGTGTCCCAAGAATCTTCCCTGTGATTTGAAGACCCTGGTAGTAATAGGACTGGACTTGAGCCCTCGCCCACCAAATAATGAACGATGAATAATGAACCACATAGCAGTTTTGTTTGTTTTTTGTACGAGTGGAGCTATTCAACAAATGTGGGAGAATAGTGGCTCTTCGAGGGAGACTATTCAGTTAACAAGGCACATCTCTGAGCTTGGCACTAATTTCAAGAAGTTCAAAATTGAGCAAAAACAGCGTTGGGGCAGTTTGAGTACAGGATACTATGAGGACAAACGAGGAGTTCGAGGTATGTTAGTGGTGAGGACAAGGCTGTTGTTAGAAGCCCATTATCCGAGTACCTAATGGCTACAAGGACAGGACAGGCTATTTTGGCTCCACACTCATGCATTTCGTCGTGACAATCCCACCCACTTTGTGCGCTGGACGTTGTACATAAAATAATTATTTTGTAGTGGATTAATCATTTTCACTCAGAGTTTGGCTGTTGAAAACTAACCGCTTCTGGAATCATGGAGGACTCTTTCATCTACAGCTTTTCGCAATCACAGTGTTTTTTAATTGTTTGCGCAATATTCATATTTCTGACAATCCATACATGGCTCATTATTCATGGCTTTATTAGTCGTGGGACCAAAGCTTATGCTGAGTCACAGACAGACAGACGCAAAGCCTTCTCAATACCTGATGGCCCATATTTATATTTATACAGACCTGAATAGACAATTAAGTATGACGCCAGTTGGTAATTTGAACCAACAAAAATCAGATCAAACATGGAAACAGATGATAAAATGACAGACACCAACATTGATGAAAGTATATTTGACTTAAAAACAATTGGTTGTGAGTAACTATATGGAAGAACAGTTAAATAGTGAAAAAATTACAGAAGATACCCTGTCACTTATACATATAAACAGCCAAGCTTGTATTGTAAAATGTCAAAAATAAAAAGATTATTTAAAAATCAGTTTAAAATAGATTCAGCATTATTGCAATCACAGAATCTTGGCTTAAAGATGACCTCATGGCTGATGTTCAAATGGAGGGATATGAGCTGTATTTTGTAAACAGAAGAGATAAAAAAGGCAGAGGTATTGCTTTGTACACAAAAACAGATCTGACATGTACAATGTAGAAGAAATGACAATTATAGATGATGTCAAAGAAATTGTAACAGTGGAATTGTACATGAAACATCTAAGAATATTCTAATATGTTGTGTATACAGAGCACCAGACTCTTGCATTGTGAAATTTACAGATAAAATAATAGAATTATTCCATCAAATCCTTCCTTCCCACTGTCGCCAAGTGCTTGCTCATAGGGGGTCGTTTTGACCGTTGGGGTTTTTCTGTAATTATTGTATGGCTTTTGCCTTACAATATAAAGCGTCTTGGGGCGACTGTTTGTTGTGATTTAGCGCTATATAAATAAAATTGATTTGATATCAAAAACAAAACGCATTTTATGTGTGGAGACTAACATTAATATAGAAAGCTCCAGTTGCCAAAGAACAAGTGATTTGTGAATTCAAGGTATAGTTTGGGTTATTCCACTTGATAAACAAACCAACCAGAATTATATTGCAAATTGCAACTGTAATTGACAATATATTCACAAATAGAACAGATGAAATTAAGAATGGGATCTTGATGACAGATCTTAGTGATCATTTACCAGTTTTTTCAATATTTAAATACAAAAATTGGTACAAGAAAAAAAACTGTTGTAAATTTTAAAAGAGATAAGTCAGTAAAGGCCATAGAGACATTAAAGTATGACCGTAAAAATCAAAATTGGGAAGAGGTTTATGTCGGCGACGTTAACATAGCATATAATTTCATTATGAAAATACTGATGAAATCATATAATAAAAACTGTAAATTAATAAAAAATAGTAGAAAAGAGTAAATAAACCATGGCTGACAAGGGAATAAAAATGCTTGTGTAAAGAAAAACTCTATAGGTGCTTTTAAAAATGCAAACAAAGGAAACAGAACACAGATACAAAAAATTAAAAATAAACTATTGACCGTAATTAGGAAACAAAAAAAAGATTGTTATAGTGAAACAATTAATAAGAGTAAAGATAATATAAAGGCAACGTGGGGAATTATAAATAGTGTGATTAAAAGTGATGGAGCGAAATCAACTTTTCCAAATTACTTTGTCAAGGAAAATAAAGAGATATGACATAAAAGAAGTTGCAAATGAGTTTAATGATTATTTTTCAAATGTGGGATCTAGTCTGGTGGGAAATAAACTAATAGCAGAAGATAAATTAAATACACTTGTAATATGGTCAATAGTATTTTCCTGAAGATGTGGGAAAAGATTGAAATAAGAAATATTGTAAAAAAAAAAAAAAAAAAAAAAAACTGTGTAAGCAAAAGATCAACTGACTATGAAGATTTAGACATGATGACTGTAAAAAGTATAATAGAAACTGTTATTGAACCATTCACTTACATTTGTAATCTGTCTCTGTCAAGAATTTTCCCAGACAAAATGAAAATTGCCAAGGTAGTCCCATTATATAAAAATGGAGACAAACATAATTTTTCAAATTACAGGCCAGTGTCATTGCTTCCACAGTTTTCTAAAATTATGGAAAAAGTTTTGTGACAAGGTTGGACAAATTCATTGAGAAACATTATATTTTAAATAATGCTCAGTATGGATTCAGAACAAAACATTCAACAGCTATGGCAATTATGGAATTAACAGAGAAAATATCAAGAACAATAGATAATAAGGATTATTTGTAAGTATTTTTATCGACCTGAAAAAAGCTTTTGATGTTATCGACCACTCAAGATTGCTTCACAAGTTACAACAATATGGAATTAGAGGTATTGCACATCAGTGGGTAAAAAGCTATTTAGAAAATAAAAACAGTTTGTTCATAAAAATAATACTAAATCAGAATTGTGTAACATTATTTATGGAGTACCACAAGGGTCGGTACTTGGACCCAAACTGTTTATTTTGTATATCAATGACTTTGTGAATGTATCTAAAGTACTTGGCAGCATATTATTTGCTGATGATACAACATTATTTTACTCTGGATCAGATATACAGGAAGTAGTACAAGTGATAAATACAGAGTTGGAAAAAGTTAAACATTGGTTTGATATAAACAGATTGTCACTAAATCTTAATAAGACAAATTTCATATTGTTTAATGACAGAGTGGAAAAAAAATGATGTCATTAAAAATAGATGGAATGGACATACAAAGGGTAAAAGAAACAAAATTTCTAGGAGTCATGATTGATGAAAGTCTTACATGGAAGTCACACATAAATTACACAAAAGAAAAATAACGAAACTGGTATTTTGCATAAAGTAAATTTTCATTGAATAGTTATGGTTTATAACATTGTACAATTCATTGATTGTCCCATATTTAACTTATTGTGTAGAAATCTGGGGATCAACATGTAAAACTTATACTCAACCATTATTTATTCTGCAGAAAGAGCTTTAGTTTGATTAGCAATAGTCGTTTTAGAGATCCATCTAATCCATTATTCATTAAGTATAAGGTACTTAAAATTCATGATTTAGTTGATTTGAAATATTACAAACATGCACCAAGCTAATAAAAATACCTTACCAATAAACATTCAAAATATGTTTGAAAAAAGAGTAAGTAGTTATAATTGAAAGGAACAAAAGTCCTTAAAAAAACCAAGATTCAGAACCAAAGTAAAGGAACGAGTATTGCAGTGAATGGTGTAAAATTATGGAACAACCTCAACAAAGAAATCAAAGAATCAAGGTCGTTTAAATTATTTAAAAACGTATTAAACTAGATGTATTAAGTAAGTATAAAACTATGAAATAAGTCAGTGGGTTGTGACAAAGTCTAAAATGTAATCTGTTAATAATGTCTAAAATGTAACTGTTAAAAATGTAATCTGTTAATAATGGCTAAAATTATGAAATAAGTCAGGGTATGTGACAAAGTCAAAAAATGTAATCTGTTAAATAATGTTGAATAATGATGCTTAAAACTGAAGATTGTATTGTAAAAAGGGGCAGAAATATAAGACTGTTCTTCTCTCTGCTCCTTTTCATTCACTGTTTTGTAATGTATTAATTTCTGCTTCTTTTTTTTAAATGAATGAAATAAATATTGAGAAAAAAAGTGCTGGACCAAGTGTGTTGGGGAGTGGGGAGGACCAAACTTTTGTCAAATTGTGTGCCACAGAAGGATCAGGCTGCTCGGAACATGGCCAATGCCAGAGCTGCTTGGGAGGAAAAAAAAAAGAGGAACAAAAATTCAATCGAGGTGTGCTGTGTCATTTGGCCCATTGTGGTAAATTAGTAATGAAGAGTAAATAAATAAATAGTAACTAGTGTGTTGCTGTGCAGATCCAAGGGCTCCAGATTGGGTAGTGTTTCTAAAATAAGTAGCTGACATTTTCAAGGGTGGTAATAATTTTGCAAAGTGTCTATAATCAGCTGGAATGGTGTAAGAGTCCAGAATGTTTTTTAGAACATGAGACCAAAACCGTTTTAGAAGAAGAGTCAACCGTTTTATTTCCTGTAATATGTAATTTTTTTAATGTTAATTTATTGTCTTAATGTATTTCTAAATTGTTTGGTTCTTATTATCTATACACCATGTTGGGCAGTATGTCTCAGGGCCATGTTCTTGGTCTATTTTGATAACTTCATATCTCCTCTGAAATGCCGGCAGTATGCCTCAGGGCTGTGCTCTTGGTCTAACTTCATATCTCCTCTGGAAGGCCATGATGCATGCTGCTGGAAGACCATGACACATACTGTTCTTTGCTTAACAAGCCACACAGACAAAATACAGTTTTACTTTTAGACATACCTTTCAAATAACAACGGGAGCACTCACAGCATATCAATGTCAAACGCAAACACTTTCACCCAATCATATAGCTGCACTGATCCACGAAGAAGGAAAGGCCCACCCACTTGGAGGTTGGCCGAGTGCAGGCTGAAAATGCAGGCAAGCCCAGAGGTGGGGGCTCGTTAGCAGCAGTACATGGAGACGTGTGTTTTCAAGATCCCAGCATTGTAATGGTGACTTTTTAGTTCAATGTGGGCATCTCTTTAATACAGCATCTGGTTTTCTAAGTCAATCTCCTGTCAATATTTGAGTCGTTTATTCGCTCACCACATAAAATTACTGGGGTGGGGATTTCAGGCAGAAAATCCCCAACACAAACTATTATTATTATCATCAGTATTATCATCATTATAATTATATTTTATTATTACTTCTATTTTGCCACTTGATTTTTAAATGGACCACAATGGAAATAAGTGTTTTCACTTTCTTGTGTCATCCATGTATTTTTAATAGTTTTACAATTATATTATGTACTTACATTGAAATCAACATAAAATCATGCAAGCTTTTCATATACAGATGATTTACTGCCCCCTGCTGGAATGGCGGGTGAGTCCAGAATGTAATTAGGCTATCAACATCCATTGTTCAGTCTTTGTTTGTTTGTTTGTTTGTTTATTTTACACACCGACAAAAATAGACCGTGGCAGAAGACATCAATCGCACTACACTTCTCACTCACTATAACAGCAACATGACACTTAACTAAACTGACTAAATCAATTGAACTACAAAAACAAATTAATAACAACAACACTGGTAAAATAACATGAACCACATTTAAAAACCAAAACTCCGAACTCCCATGGTGCATTGCAGCATAAAAGTCCACTGTTCACTGTTGTTAGATAATATCCATAGTTTCTCCAAAAATATTAGTCCTATCAACATTCCATTTTCATAGCATTCATACGTGACAAAAAATACATAAGCATACCAAACGGCAAGTGTCAACTCTCCCCAGTTTCTCCGTGATCGAAACCATACACATGCACACACGCACAGAGGCCACTTGGCTATTATAGTTATACAACCCCTGGCAAAAATTATGGAATCACCGGCCTCGGAGGATGTTCATTCAGTTGTTTAATTTTGTAGAAAAAAAGCAGATCACAGACATGACACAAAACTAAAGTCATTTCAAATGGCTTTAAGAAACACTATAAGAAATCAGGAAAAAAAAATTGTGGCAGTCAGTAACGGTTACTTTTTTAGACCAAGCAGAAGGAAAAAAATATGGAATAACTCAATTCTGAGGAAAAAATTATGGAATCACCCTGTAAATTTTCATCCCCAAAACTAACACCTGCATCAAATCACATCTGCTCGTTAGTCTGCATCTAAAAAGGAATGATCACACCTTGGAGAGCTGTTGCACCAAGTGGACTGACATGAATCATGGCTCCAACACGAGAGATTCCAATTGAAACAAAGGAGAGGATTATCAAACTCTTAAAAGAGGGTAAATCATCATACAATGTTGCAAAAGATGTTGGTTGTTCAGTCAGCTGTGTCTAAACTCTGGACCAAATACAAATAACATGGGAAGGTTGTTAAAGGCAAACATACTGGGAGACCAAGGAAGACATCAAAGCATCAAGACAGAAAACTTAAAGCAATACGAGGTCTCTTAGATAATAAATCAACCCTTTTATTTTTTTTTTTTAACTGTATGGATTTGAATGACATGCGATTACACCAATCATGCTTGAACCCTCGTGCGCATGCGTGAGTTTTTTCACGCGTGTCGGTGACGTCATTTCCCTGTGGGCAGGCCTTGAGTGAGATGTGGTCCCGCCCTCTCGGTTGAATTCCTTTGTTTCATAAGCTGCTCGAGACGGCGCGCGTTGCTTTATCAAAATTTTTTCTGGACCTGTGAGGAATATCCGAGTGGACACTATTCGAGAAATTAAGCTGGTTTTCTGTGAAAAGTTTAACGGCTGATGAGAGATTATGGGGTGTTTCTGTCGGTGTAAGGACTTCCCACGGAGCGGGACGTCCTGCAGCGCTTCCAGGCGCTGTCGTCGGCCTGTTTCGAGCTTAAAACATCCTAATTTAAGGCTTAATTCACCCAGGACATCGTGAGAGAACAGAGAAGATTCAGAAGAGGCCGGCATGAGGAATTTATGCGGACATTCCACTGTTTAAGGACATTTTTTAATGAAAGACGTACGCGCAAATTGGCCGAGTCGTTTCCGTGACGACTCGGCAAATCTGTGTGCGCCGCGACAGGAAAAACACCTCCGTGTTGAAAACCATTTGTAGAATTCAGGCGGCTTTTAATGGCTTTCAACAAGTGAGTAACTGAGAAATTGTTTAACAGCTTGGGCATGTTCCAACTTGCCCGTTAAGATTTCCAACGGAGGTGTTTTTCCTGCCGCGACCCCTGCGGTCGGGTCCAGCCCGACATGCGACTCTGCCCGCACTTTCTTTCATTACAAAATGACCGTTAACAATGGAATGTCCGAATAAACTCCTCATGCCGACTTCTTCTGAAACTTCTCTGTTCTCTGACGACTTACTGCGTCAACAGAGCCTGAAATGTGGAAGTTTTCAACTTGAAACGGCGAGACGCTGCCGCCTCGAAGCGCAGATCGCCGTCAGGCACCGTGGACCGTCCTGAAAGCGACACTACCAGACCAAAATCTCTCATCAGCCGTTAAAATTTTTACCGAAAACCAGCTGAATTTATTGAATGGTGTCCACTCAGTTGTGCCTTACAGTTTTGAAAAAATTTTTATCAAACAAAGCAACAGTCTCTGAGCCATTCCTAAACAATGAAAAAAAATCGACGAGCGGGTGGACGACTCCTCACTCAAAGACTGCCCACAGGCGAATGACGTAACCGACAGGCGTGAAAAAACTCTTGCATGCCCACGAGGGTTCAAGCATGTCTGATGTAATCACACGCGATTCAAATCCATATGGTTTTTGAAAAAATAATAAGGTCGGATACTTTTCTAATAGACCTCGTATGTCTCAAAAATCGAAAATGCACAACAAATGAGGAACGAATGGGAGGAAACTGGAGTCAACGTCTGTGACCGAACTGTAAGAAACTGCCTAAAGGAAATGGGATTTACATACAGAAAAACTAAACAAAAGCCATCATTAACACCTAAACAGAAAAAAACAAGGTTACAATGGGCTGAGGAAAAGCAATCGTGGACTGTGGATGACTGGATGAAAGTCATATTCAGTGATGAATCTCGAATCTGCATTGGGCAAGGTGATGATGCTGGAACTTTTGTTTGGTGCCGTTCCAATGAGATTTATAAAGATGACTGCCTGAAGAGAACATGTAAACTTCCACAGTCATTGATGATATGGGGCTGCATGTCAGGTAAAGGCACTGGGGAGATGGCTGTCATTACATCATCAATAAATGCACAAGTTTACGTTGATATTTTGGACACTTTTCTTATCCCATCAACTGAAAGGATGTTTGGGTATGATGAAATCATTTTTCAAGATGATAATGCATCTTGCCATAGAGCAAAAACTGTGAAAACATTCCTTGCAAAAAGACAATGGTCCATGACAAGGCTCCAACCTGCAAAGCTGATCTGGCAACAGCAATCAGAGAAAGTTGGAGCCAGATTGATACTTGAGTACTGTTTGTCACTCATTAAGTCCATGCCTCAGAGACTGCAAGCTGTTATAAAAGCCAGAGGTGGTGCAACAAAATACTAGTGATATGTTGGAGCGTTCTTTTGTTTTTCATGATTCCATAATTTTTTCCTCAGAATTGAGTGAGTCCATATTTTTTCCCTCTGCTTGGTCTAAAAAAGTAACCGTTGCTGACTGCCACAATTTTTTTTCCTGATTTCTTTTAGTGTTTCTTAAAGCCAGAAAGTTGCCATTTGAAATGACTTTAGTTTTGTGTCATGTCCGTGATCTGCTTTTTTTCTACAAAATTAAAACAACTGAATGAACATCCTCCGAGGCCGGTGACTCCATAATTTTTGCCAGGGGTTGTATTACTCACAGACATATGATCTTTAGGGTTTTTTAGCAAGGAAAAATTAAGATAACATGAAATAAAAACAGCTTTGCTTCAAGGGCCCTGATGCTGTCCAAAACCTGCCTGATCGAAAAGCACAGCACTTAACGGTTCCTACTGAACAATATTGATCTAAAAAAATGACCCAGGCAACTAACAAAACGTGGCAATCCTCCAAAAAGTGGACATTTTTCATCCCTGGATTTCAAAGGCAGGTTTTGAGGAGAGGGGGGATTCCAGGGGAACATACTAAAGAATTATTAACTGAGGTCTGTACAGGAAAATAGCAGACTGAGGTGTTGACAGTACGGGCCAAGTATTAAGGTTAAGAACTCGTTCATTTTTTATATACACACATTTTTTATATACACATATATACATACACATACAGAAATTTACGTTCTCTTCAGGCAGTCATCTTTATAAAACTCACTGGAACAGCACCAAACAAAAGTTCCAGCATCATCACCTTGCCCAATGCAGATTCGAGATTCATCACTGAATATGACTTTCATCCAGTCATCCACAGTCCACGATTGCTTTTCCTTAGCCCATTGTAACCTTTTTTTTTTCTGTTTAGGTGTTAATGATGGCTTTTGTTTAGCTTTTCTGTATGTAAATCCCATTTCCTTTAGGCGGTTTCTTACAGTTCAGTCACAGACGTTGACTCCAGTTTCCTCCCATTCGTTCCTCATTTGTTTTGTTGTGCATTTTTCGATTTTTGAGACATATTGCTTTAAGTTTTCTGTCTTTACGCTTTGATGTCTTCCTTGGTCTACCAGTATGTTTGCCTTTAACAACCTTCCCATGTTGTTTGTATTTGGTCCAGAGTTTAGACAACTGACGGTGAACAACCAACATCTTTGCAACATTGCATGATGATTACCCTCTTTTAAGAGTTGATAATCCTCTCCTTTGTTTCAATTGACATCTCTCGTGTTGGAGCCATGATTCATGTCAGTCCATTTGGTGCAACAGCTCTCCAGGTGTGATCACTCCTTTTTAGATGCAGACTAACGAGCAGATCATGATATGATGCAGGTGTTAGTTTTGGGAATGAAAATTTACAGGGGTGATTCCATAATTTTTTCCTCAGAATTGAGTGATTCCGTATTTTTTTTCCTCTGCTTGGTCTAAAAAAGTAACCGGTTACTGACTGCCACAATCTTTTTTCTTGATTTCTTATAGTGTTTCTTAAAGCCAGAAAGTTGCCATTTGAAATGACTTTAGTTTTGTGTCATGTCTGTGATCTAGCTTTTTTTCTACAAAATTAAACAACTGAATGACAATCCTCCGAGGCCGGTGATTCCATAATTTTTGCCAGGGGTTGTACATATATATACACACACACACATATATACTCAACAAAATATAAACGCAACACTTTGGTTTTGCTCCCATTTTGTATGAGATGAACTCAAAGATCTAAAACTTTTTCCACATACACAATATCACCATTTCCCTCAAATATTGTTCACAAACCAGTCGAAATCTGTGATAGTGAGCACTTCTCCTTTGCTGAGATAATCCATCCCACCTCACAGGTGTGCATATCAGATGCTGATTAGACACCATGATTAGTGCACAGGTGTGCCTTAGACTGCCCACAATAAAAGGCCACTCTGAAAGGTGCAGTTTTGTTTTATTGGGGGGGATACCAGTCAGTATCTGGTGTGACCACCATTTGCCTCATGTAGTGCAACACATCTCCTTCGCATCATCCGTGAAGAGAACACCTCTCCAACGTGCCAAACGCCAGCGAATGTGAGCATTTGCCCACTCAAGTCGGTTACGACGACGAACTGGAGTCAGGTCGAGACCCCGATGAGGACGACGAGCATGCAGATGAGCTTCCTGAGACAGTTTCTGACAGTTTGTGCAGAAATTCTTTGGTTATGCAAACCGATTGTTTCAGCAGCTGTCCGAGTGGCTGGTCTCAGACAATCTTGGAGGTGAACATGCTGGATGGAGGTCCTGGGCTGGTGTGGTTACACGTGGTCTGCAGTTGTGAGGCTGGTTGGATGTACTGCCAAATTCTCTGAAACGACTTTAGAGATGGCTTATGGTAGAGACATGAACATTCGATACAAGAGCAACAGCTCTGGTTGACATTCCTGCTGTCAGCATGCCAATTGCACGCTCCCTCAAATCTTGCGACATCTGTGGCATTGCGCTGTGTGATAAAACTGCACCTTTCAGAGTGGCCTTTTATTGTGGACAGTCTAAGGCACACCTGTGCACTAATCATGGTGTCTAATCAGCATCTTGATATGGCACACCTGTGAGGTGGAATGGATTATCTCAGCAAAGGAGAAGTGCTCACTATCACAGATTTCGACTGGTTTGTGAACAATATTTGAGGGAAATGGAGATATTGTGTATGTGGAAAAAGTTTTAGATCTTTGAGTTCATCTCATACGAAATCGGAGCAAAACCAAAAGTGTTGCGTTTATATTTTTGTTGAGTATATATATATATTATACACACATAACACGCGAACATACGGTATCGCCCAACAATGACAGCTGCTGACGGTTTTGGGCTTGCAGTCAGAAGTGTTTGCTTCACCTCCATGAAGAACGTGCTAACAGATGGTCCGGTTGTTAGTTGGTAAGCTTTCAATCTGGGAGTTTTTTCCGATGCCATTTAGATATTTATGGAGTATGTTCATGTCTGGCTTTGTTTTTCTAATTGTGTTTTTAGCTTTCTGGTTTGTAACAAATGTCATATGCGTTCCTGACCGACTGTCACAGCGTTGCAGCTAGGGCTGAAACGATTATGTTTTCGAGGCAAATTCTGTGCATCGAAGCTTAGTTTAACATTGCAGCACATATACCACGCCTGTGTGTGGCGCTGCAACATCCCCAGAAAAAAAAAAAAATAGAATACTAGAGCATAACAGCTAATCAAATTAGCAACGATAGCTACCGCTTTCCAACATGACACACAGAGTTAAAATAAAGCCTTTTAAGAGAAAGATGGTTCACGCTGATCATCTGAAACAGACTTAATGCACATTTAAAGCAAAGCAGTGTGTTTGCCTATTTTTAAAAAACACACGGGCCACTCTACGTGGGGAGTGACTATTGACCCGGCGGCCGGCTCCTCTCTCCATCCGGTGTGCGGGGCTCTTAGACTGGGCGAGTCACAGCTCTGTCCCCAGCTACACTGACAAATAGCAGAAGTCCACTCTTTCTGTGTTTCTCTCAGACTCTTAGAGTGTTCCGCGTTTTAATTTTCACTTTTTTTGGGCAACACACAATGCTTCACAAACATGATAACTTAAATAAAATAATAATTTTAAAAAATGACTGCGAGGCTTGCATGTTCAACCTCCAGCTGAATTGCAGAGAAAGGGATTTAAAAAAAAAAGAAAAAAAAAACACGCAGGGAACCAGTCCATCAAACTTTATAAAAAAAAAAAAAAAATTAAAATTGGTTAAATTTTACACATTGGAGAAAACTTTACAGAAAGCCACATCCCATTGCCATTTCAGCAAAATGTCAACACTTTAAAAATGCAAAAGCACTGTTTATCCAATTACTCGATTAATCGCCTGAATAATCAATAACTACTCTATTACTAAAATAATCGATAGCTGCAGCCCTAGTCGCAACCACAGAAAAAAGAAAGTTATCATGAAAGGCCAAACTCCAACTTTAAGTTTATTTTTAAATGCAGAGCAGAAAAAAGCACTTGCAGGATTCAGATCATCACTGCAAGCACGGTAAAGAGAGCACCTTCTAAATAAATAAATAAATCACATATATGTTGTCTTCCAGTTACATCACACCATGCCCTTATAGCCTGAGGAGCGGATGTGGCAGTAGTGGTTTCCACAGAGGACACCTTTTGGGTGCTGTCCAACTACACAGGGTGGGCAACCATGTTGCCACAGGCTCAAACCACCATCAGGAGCCTGATAACTGCATCTCACGGATGGCCATTTGAATAATCACTTCAACAAGGGAAGAAATTAAAAAGCCTCTCGGTGTGAGACAAGGCTAGGCACAGGGCCACAATCTGAATTCCAAATGAGGTGCTGGTAAAAGTAAACACTGCTTCAAAATTCACTACAAAATAGTGCTTTGCTGGCCCATGTAACCAACCTGAATTTGTCCCATGTCATTTACTCTAGCAAATTATACAACACTGTCTTTACAAAACTGACAAAATAATGAAATATCATGCTGAGTTGCATCTAGGTAATATACTGGACATCCCGCATCTCTACAAGTGATGATCAACTGGTATTTGTTTCTTTAGTTATGAAGGATATTTGTACTACCACTACAACAAGCATTCCCATTAAGAATTCAAAACGCTGGAGAAATAGGTGTCGTGATTTGGAGCCATTAGACTTTTCAAAGACCACTGCAGGCTAAAGCCATTATTAAAGAGACACTGTGTCACATCCGCCATCACACTTGTTAATGGTTAGTGTGCACATTAACA
This sequence comes from Thalassophryne amazonica, assembly GCF_902500255.1. Lineage (NCBI taxonomy): Eukaryota > Metazoa > Chordata > Actinopteri > Batrachoidiformes > Batrachoididae > Thalassophryne > Thalassophryne amazonica. Next base: position 51,292,139 of record NC_047105.1, on the reverse strand, counting down.
GATGGGGAACCTTCTCCTTGTTTTCTTCACAGTACTCAGTCCATTCACCAGCAGCTTGGTGTTTAAAAAAAAATGGTGGGGGGAAAAAGCAAAAAGTGCTCAATGCTCAACGAGGTGAAATAGTAGAAAAAAAAAAGACAACAGTTGCAACAAATAACTAGTTAAGCTGTGAAAATAACTGACTGACTACACTGCTTATAAACACTAACTGTTGGGTGAACCAGTTATGTTTGACGGAACTAATTTTGCAGTACAAACATGGTGATCGATATTACTTCATGCAAGCTGTAAAAGCATGCATCTGCTGCAATCATGGTTTACTCTTTAACCACCAGACAAAGAACAGCAAATGTCACTTCCGCTGTCAATGTCAACAAAGCAAACAGTCCCTCTAACATAATTTCTTGGAAAACTCAATCCACAGTAACAAGATATGTTTTTTAAGAAGTATGACAAACATTCTTAGTAATTTATGGACTGTTGATGAATTGGAATTACCCTAGCTATGCATCCCCTGATAGGCTGCCGGTAGATTTCCATCTATATTGCTGCACATGTATCTTTCCAGGAAGTTTGCTCTGTAGGCCTGCTGTTTGAAGGATGGGTGATTAAGAAGTAAACCAGGTCTGACCTTTGATTGTGGGAGCTGACTAACTCTTGAAATACAATGGTGACAATCAAGGAAAGTGCAGGGGAAATTTATAATGATTGTTGGTGGAAGGCTATAACTAGTGACGTTAAGTTCGAGTCAGGTTGCTCGACACAGCATCGAGCTTTGTGAACCAGAAGTGTCGGTGAGCAGCGTTTCAAGCACACCCCATCACGTGACCACTGCGAGCGAGGCCTCGTTACGTCACCCCACGTGTCGAGCTTTGCGGGAAAGTCGAATAATCTGGGCGTGTCAATACGACCCGCCAAGTATTTAAATGAGATCTGAATCGCGGCACAAACTGTGGGTTTGTGAGAGGAGGAGACTGCTAGCGAGTGTTATTGCCAATTACTACGTGACAGGGACAGCATTAGTTTATATTTAGGTCTAGTTTAGAGTTCATTTAGTATAGTTAGCTACATACACATAGGACCTAACATAGACAGACACACACCACACACAACAGGCATCCATTCATATACAACATTTATCCACACAGTACATCAACACAGGTTATAGGTTAGACTATATATTCATAGGTAGCTCAGAGACTGAGCTGAGTGACTGAAGAGCTGTGATTTTGGCGAGCGGGTCTTCTCCAAAGCTGGAGAGGTGGTGAGGCAGAAGACGAGCCGATTAAAGCCCAGCACTGTTGAAATGATTCTTTTTTTTGAATAAAAATTGTTGATAGTTGCACAATCACCGTCTCCTATTCTAATTTACAAATTACAGTATCATAAGCACAAGTTGCAGAAGCACATGCCTTTCTCACTTTTCCCGTCACATTCCATCCAAATATTGTTTGAGGACTGATAAATCTACATATAGTCTACAATGAAGGCTTTCATAACCAGTATGTGTGCATCTGTAGGGACTATTTATTACATTAAAAAGACACAATATGAAGATGACATTTTTTATTAGTATTTTTCAAGGACAAACCACATCAGTCATGAATTACTGCAAACATTTGTCACAGCACTCGCTCAGGGTAATTCTCAAAACAATCCAGCAGATGTCACCCTTCAAACTGTATCAAACACCTTGAAGCAGTGTGTCGATTTTCAGCCAGTTGTGTTGAAGTGGCTCATTGGTTCATGAGGCCACAAAATTGCCAACACTAGCTATAACTGGATGTATGCATACACTCTGGTATTACTTAGGGAATAACCCTGTTGTGTCTGATCATTTGCGGACATTCATGCTGGTTATATGGTCGCAAATTGAGCTTTACCGGCGACACGTAAACGGACCCAGTAAAACAGCTATTTATGACTGTATAACAGCATGAATGCCCGCAAGGGGGTTATTCCCATTCTAATTTAATTCCATCGTTTGCACAGTTTATTTTTCTGTAGGTAATTCGGTTGGCGAGGCTTACCATCGAGCCAAGGCAGTGTCGCTCTAAGAGCAGTCAGGGTGCAGAGTAACCAATCAAATGTGAAAATCCATCAAATGTGAAATGGTAATTCTGTATCAGAATCCACATCAATACTTTTGTATGGTAGCTTAAATTCACCTATTTTGGCAGCAGCGACATTACGCACCTTTCTCTCGCTCTTGGTTAACAGCGCTAACAGCTAGCAACGCGTTACATAAATCAACAGTGCCGCGTCCTGACAATATTGCGCATGCACAGTCACGTGGAGGACAGGAATGACATGTCGTCAGAACACCGGTCAGGGCGCGGAGTAATACATCCAAATGTGAAATAGTTGAATATTTTGCCACCGTTACCCCAATATTATACGGTCTGAAATCTCACACGACAGACACAATGCACATGAATATTGTTCCAGCATTGACTAAACAGAGCGGGAGCTGAACTAGCTCGTACATCACTCAGGTCAACCTTAACCATAGTTCTGCATCAGCTTTAGAACTAAGACCCGCAGATATGCAGCTACCTACCTTGACACTAATGGAACCTTGACTTGTCCTGACTTATAAACAGCCATAATTGCAGCTTACACATCTTGGCTGCTACAACTAGATTTAGTAAATTTTTTAATGACTTGTTTAGTCTAGAGCTAAAACAATACCACAACTGATTAGTCGACTGAAAACAATGAGGATGACCAGACCAAAAAAATTTAAATCTTTGATTGCCAAGTATTCCCTCCTATGATTACATAGGGTTGATAAGTAGGCCAAAACTATGGTTGGGTATTGAGAACTGGTTCGTTTCAGGTATTGTTAAGAAATTATTCGACCCACCAACATCAATAGCTTTTTTACTTAACGATTCCCTTATCGGTCCTTCAGAGTGGCCGTTGTTTATGAGGGTGTTTGTCAGGAAAATGATCATATCTCTACATTGTTTACAGACCCTGCAGCGAGTCGTAATCAACCATTTCTGCAGCGCAAATCTACTTTGAGCCTTGAACCAATGAAGCAGTGCTCTGATCCGCTGCTTCATTGGTCCTTTGCTTCGCTCCTCTCATAAGTGGCAACTCCACTTCTTAACCCCTGTCAAGCCATTAAAATATGTCAATCATGAGTCACTTTGTGGCTTTTGTGGAAAAGTTGCACACCAGAGCTCCGTTTTTCACAGCCTGTGCTCACATTCATGTGCAGCCGATGAGGGATTACACCGACCGCCTTCGCTTAGGTTCGGTGTCAGGGAGTGCTGAGCTCCTGGCCCCGGGAAAGATCCAAAACTTGTAAAGACATGAAAAAAAATAATTACCGAGGAAAACAGAAAGGGATACACTAAATTTGACAATCTGCGTGATGGCGCAGCGGTATTGTGCCATTGATATTGTTTAAAATCGCAAAAGTACTTTTTACCCGATTACAAATTGCTAGAATTACCCAGTTTCAAAAATATTCTATAGCTGCAGCCTTAAACTGGGGAGGTGATGGTCTACTGGGTTATAGCATTGAGCTGACCAGAAAACCTCTAAGGGCCCTTGGGCAAGGTCCTTAATCCCGAGTTGCTCCCAGTGTGTAGTGGGCACCTTGCATCAGCAGCAACTGACATCGGGATGAATGTGAGGCACTGATGTGTAAAGCGCTTTGAGCATCTGATGCAAATGTTAAAGCCCTATATAAACTCAGTCCATTTATTTACTTTATATTTACTCTGTGTGAATGGTTTTAATATCTGAGACAATATAAGTCAGAATAGTATGAATGGTCTTGTGAGGACCGCACTGAAAAGAATTTGGGGTCTGTAGATGTATACTGCACCTCTGTTTTTATGTGGACCATCCTAAATCAATTATATTATTATTATTAGTCGTAGTAGTAGTCTGCCGCTTTGTACTGTAGCTTTAGCTGTTACAATGATTAGCTCTAAATTGGTCAGCTCTTACACGTTATCTTCTCAGTTTTTTCTGTGGAAGTGTTAAAGGGCCACATTACACATGCGTACTACAGCATTTGTTAGTTGTTGCATTTTCGTGTGGATGCAGATAAATCTGGAACAGTGCGATGTTAAAGAAGAAGATGGTATTAGGAAAACTGCATCCGTGTGGACAAGGCCTTAAAGAGGGCTCCTCTCCACTAATCCCTCTAGCCAAGCACCTGTCTAATATCTCTAGAATGAGGAAACCAGACAAGGTAAGAAGGGAAAACTCCTTAGTTTTATGAAACACATCACCTGATTAGCCAGTTTAGAGTTTTTTGGTAATCTTCAGGTTGGTGCAAACTAAAATAGCAAGTGTGAAATCTGCCTTGGACACAATCCAGTCCAAAAAATTTTGAGTCTAAACTAAAGACGGTGGTCTGGTTTGCAGTTCTGAAAACACTTTTTCGATAGTCAGACATCTGGGTGCAGAGTAATACATTAAATGTGAAACTGTTGAATATTTGTGACCTACACTCGATATTATACGGTTTGAAATCTCACAATTAACCAATCAGCTTTGCTGAAAAAAAATGTAATTGGATTAAGAACGTTAACTATAGGGAGATACAGCCTACACAGATAATGCAGGGACACAAGTGCAACATGGCAGTTCTTTATTCTGAAGGGAAAGCTGCAGTGTGAAACCAAAGATAAAAAACCAAAAACGTCATGAACTCTTGTACTGGATGTCGAGGTGTGAAAATGCTCTAAAGTAACATTGTTAAACTAGACCTGCCAGCAGGTCAATATATAAAATCTAGTTTACCTTCAATCTGTTCAACCAAGTGTTTCTACCAAATAGCAACAACACTGATAGAAATATTCTCTTTGTCGTACATATGAAGGTCAGTGGTGAATGGGCAATGGATTGAGTGAATTTTAGATTTTGTTTTTGTTTTTTGTTGTTTTTTATATGACAATCACAATATCAGACACTTAAAGTGGATATGACACCTAAAAAAATTAGGTAAAACTGATATAAATTATCAAAATATACATACAGTATAGTAAGTTGAAAGTGGTTTTTTAATCATTATCACTGAGAATACAGTTGTACAGCTTCTCAAAGTGTGTTTCTTGGAAAGCGCGCTTGGCAACGTTCCAATCAGCGGTCACGTGACGCCGAGACGTCACAGCGTGTAGAGTCCCATCTTTGTCTGTTCGATCAACAACAGGAAACAGATAGACCTTAGCATGGACAGTGACAAGATCAAGAACTTTTCTCACTCCTCTTCAAGTGTGCATTGTTTCTGTGAGGAAATCAAGACTGACCTCGGATCCTGAGGATGTCGCAGCAGTGATTAGACCCTACAGATTCGAGCTGTATCTTTTGGACGCAACATTCACACCAGGAGCATTCGGCAGAGAAAATAATGCACTGACCGGTGCTTATGGCGGAGCCGAAGCACAGGCAAGAGATGATGCCAATTCCGATGGATTTTGAAAGGCTGCAGAATACGGAATGGTAAGGTAGGCTTGATTTTTGTTGCTGCTGTTTATAACACTATAATTATAGCATTTTCGATTCTAGCGTCTGTTTACTGCCTTTGTTATTTTCCGGAGCTGCGAATGTGTAGCTACTACTTGCGGCACCACCGTCATTACTTCGGGTTTTGCCGTTTTCAAGGTCCAGGCATTGCATTCATCGTGTTAGTTACGTTATTTTACTGAAAGAATAAGAAATAAATGGCGAAAGTTTCGAAAAAGATCGCTGAAACAACAGTGAAACATGGCGCCACCGTGTTTACTCCGTATTGCACTGATATTTTACAAGCTTCCTTGACCATTTCAAGATTACTGTGAACATATTATTTGGGTTGACATTTTAGGTGTTCCTGTGAGCAGTGCGAGAACATGGAGATGGCAGAGGAAAGTGTCTGCTGTCAGGAGCAAATGCGGGGGTGCGAGCGGAGGGAGTGGCAGCCTGACATTTCATGCATCGCACAACACCGCGGCTTTCGATCAATCTGCCTGCACTTGAAAAGGCTAAAACCTTTCGCCCTTGTGTTTGTGCAATATGCTGTGACACACTGGTCAGGCATATGGACAAACAAGTCCCTGAGAGCTGTGTTTAATCAAAGTTTCTGCTGCTAAAAAAAGTGTAAACAACAGCCGCCAAGCGCGCAAGCCGATATGGTCTACAGGCAGTAATGTATTTCAGGTTTGGTGCTTAGCAGGAAGCTGATCACGGGGCGTGCAGATTTTTCAGTGGCGGGACGTTCAATGTTGTATATAACGGGAGAACCGCATCCATTTTCCCAAATGTGGGGGGGGGGGGGGGAGTATCATCTTTCAATTTGAGAGAACCTGTCTTCATCATAATCGCTCATGAACTCGCTGAATCAACACCATCCACATCCTGGCTTTGAAACGCCGGAACTCTGCTGGCACCGGCAGTGCATTCTGGGAAGCGCAGGGGGATTATGGGAAACATTAAAGCAGTGAATGTCCTTGAGTGGCCCAGCCAGAGCCCAGACCTGAATCCAATTGACATCTCTGCAGAGATCTGAAAATTGCTGTGCACCGACACTCCCCATCCAACCTGATGGAGCTTGAGAGGTGCTGCAAAGAGGAATGGGCAAAATTGCCAAAACATCAGTGTGCCAAGCTTGTGGCATCATATTCAAGAAGACTTGAGGCTATAATTGCTGTCAAAGGTGCTTCAACAAAGTGCTGAGCAAAGGGAGTGAATACTTACATGTGATTTCTTAGTTTTTTTTTATTTTTAATAAATTTGAAAAAAAAAAAAAAGAACCTTTTTGTGTTGTCATTATGGGGTGTTGTGAGTAGAATTTTGATGGGAAAAAATTAATTTACTCCATTGTGGAATAAGGCTGTAACATAAAAAATGTGGGGAAAAGTGAAGCGCTGTAAATACTTTCCGGATGCACTGTAGCTGTTAGTTGGAGCACTATTGCATACAATCAAAATATTATCTCAGGCACCCATCTGTAACACCTCAGTACTTCATATACCTCTCGTATATCAGAGATTTAATTTGGTGATAAAATTACATATACAAAATACACTAAATATATTGTAAAGCATAAGATTATTCACACTGGAGTCTAGGGCTGAAACGATTAATGGAGTAATTCGAATAATTTGATTACAAAAAAATGTTCGAGGCAAGCTTCGTTTAAAGCTGTACTACATATGCCAGGCCTGTAGGTAGCACTGTAACGCTCCCACAAAAAAACCGAGAAGAAGACCGTAGAGCAAGCCCATAACTAATGTAAGCGCTAATCAATGTAGCAGGCGATGCTACAAGTTTACAAAGTCACACGCTGAGGAAAATAAAGCCTTTTATTTTTAATATTTTATTTTTTTATGTTATTTTTATATTTATTTTTAAGGGAGGTGATGGTTTAGTGGTTAAGGTGTTGGGTTTGAGTCCAGAAGATCATGGGTTCAAATCCCCGCCTGACTGGAAAACCACTCAGGGCCCTTGGGCAAGGCCTTTAATCCCCTATTGCTCCCGGTGTGTAGTGAGCGCCTTGTATGGCAGCACCCTGACATCAGGGTGAATGAGAGGCATAATTGTAAAGCGCTTTGAGCGTCTGATGCAGATGGAAAAGCGCTATATAAATGCAGTCCATTTACCATTACCATTTTAGGAGAAAGGGTCTGTGCTGATCGTCTGAAACGGACTTATGCATTTAAAGTGAAGCAATGTGTGTTATATATATATATATATATATATATATATATATATATATATATATATATATATTTTTTTTTTTTTTTTTTGAAACGTGCTTTGCTCCACTGGCTGTTCTCTACCTCCGCAGATGAAGCGATAGGAAGCGCACTTTAAATTAATCGTTTAACTATTCAAAAAAATGCCTATATTCAGATTTGATAAGCGTTTTTATCAACAGGCTGTAGAATTAATTTATCAGTGCAGCTGTTGTGGAAATGTTGCACTCCACAGCCATTTTTTCAAAGGCTTTGTTTTTTGCCAAGTATCCACAGAAAACAAGGAATTTGACTTTGGTTTGAGCTGCTCTGTACGGCATGTAGAAATATACACTAAACACTGAATAAATCACAGTAATAAAAAGTGCAAATGAAATGTGCAATAAGAAAAAAAAAAAAAAGAATGTCCTGTCCGCAGACTGAAGATTTCACAGAGGGCCTGGGCGTATGGTTTGGACAAAGCTCCAAAACTTAATAATGTGAAAAAATAATTACCTGGGAAAACAGAGAGAGGGAACATCCAAAACTTAAAAATCTGCATGATGGCACAGCGACATTGTGCCACTGCTTAGGGAGAGCCCTGCCACTACTGATATTGTTTAAAAATACAGAAGTACTTTTTTATCCAATTAATCGGTTAATCAATAAAATAATCGACAGAATACTCGAATCCAAAAATATTCGACAGCTGCAGCCCTACTGGAGTCCTCTAAGATGTACATGGTCACAGGCAAAAAATTTGATTTAAAAAACAAAAAAAAAACACTTATGTTGAAACAAATACAAAGAAGGCAGTAGATAACATTATGGTTACCGTAAGTATTATGATGGCAGCAACGTGACACCCTAACCCTAACAGAATAGCCCAAATATTCCAGAGACATGTGAACCGAAAGAATAACAAACAATGTTAGTTGATATGAAGGGAGTGAAAAACAAGAAGTCTTGTTCTCCTGGATGGAATCGAACCCTCCTGCATGACAAGCAAGGATACTTACCACTATTCTAACAGGGAGTTAACAATGAGCACAGAGTCACAGAACATCAATCATGGCAGCTTCAGCAAGCATAGCCCCAAGATTTAGGGTTACGACTGCCGTAACTGTAGCCAAATTCGAAGCTGTTACAGTTACGGCTGTCGTAACCACTTTGCACAAAGAAAGACCTCCGTAAAAATTTGAAATATGTATACATTTATTGAGTGGCATTAACAACACTGATGAATAAAGTCGTTTTGTTTCCTTTTTAAAAAAAAACACTGCTTTGACCTGGATTGACCCATGCACAAACCACACCTTAAAACTGGTATAATTAAACAGATCAAAGGACTCTGGCAATGATCAAAGACATTTTCTACTATATAGTCTACTAAGTACAAGCATTCAGGGTAGAATTCGATTTTATGTGTAATGGCACTACATCATCATTATCCACTATATGATAAACAACTTGATTTCAACTTAAGACCATTAGTTCAACAGGCAACATCTGTTACTTGACAAAATATGTAACACTGAATGTACCGATGTCTTTGTTATATTAATTCACAAGTCATGATTTGTAACATTTAGTCAGTCTGCTGTACCAGGACAATCAGGAATAATCAAGACGACATTGAATCAGTCTTTGATTAAGAACTTTTGTTTTTAAGATTGAAACATTATTTTTAATGTTTTGATTCAAAATTTAACCTGACTGGAGAATTTGGCTCCAGACTGGGACACTAATCTTATGTTACCCTTTTGATTCAATGTCAACACAACAGCGATGCCCTTCATATCAAATTCAGTCGCATCAGTCCCCAGAAACATGCTTTGCACTTGTTGAGTGTCCAGCCACATGACAAATCCACACCTTCAAAGGCGAAGGCGAACAGATCATAATTTACATGAGAAGACGATTGACAGACGAAGAAACACGCTGCAACAGCTGTGAATTGAAAAGACCAAATACTACAAGAGCAACAACGCAAGAAAGCCAACTGACACTGGACTCAAACATAGCAAACAGACAGCTAACGATAGCCGTTAGAGAGCTGGGGGCCAGCCACATTATATCCATCGAATTCGAAGAAGACATATCTAATTGTGGCCGAAAAAGAGCAGTGACAACGTCCAGCTAAAGTTAGCAGGCTACCAAAAGTGGCTAGCTAGCTGTCAAAGTTGCCCTGTCAGTTGTCACCGGTTGCACGACTGTGCTAGCAGGCTACTTGGGAGAGTTACAGCAACACGACCTGACCGCAGGGAAACAAAACGTGTCTCCCCCCACACACCCCACCACAGCTGGATGTCAGGGCCTGCTCATCGGGCTCAAGCCCCACAACTTCAGTGGAGCCGACTTCCCTGTTAAAGTCGTCTATTTGGTGGGCCTTCGTTCAACTTTCATGCCCGTGTAGCTCACTTACTCTGGGTGAAAGCTGCTGTGGCGGCGGCTGCCTTTAATCCGCACGGTAGTTTCAGAGTAACTGTCACCTCTCCCCTCCCTTACACCTCTTCTCCTCCAGCTAGTGGAGTCCCCGGGAGTGTCCTGCGCTCTTGTCGGTGTCGTCCTACACGAAGAGCCGCCGTAGCTTCGCCGGTGTGGTCGCGGTACCGTGGTGTCCCTCTTCAGCTCTTCTCCGCCTTTCTCTCGGCGCCTGAGCCAACATCCGGGACTCTCCCCATTTGGGGTAAGTGCCCGGAACTACTTTCACATATGACGACTCACCAGATTTTTTTTTTGTCACAACCCTGCCGCCACAGAAAGTAGTGCGCGTTCAAACCGATTCAAAAGGTTGAAACGCAGTTCGGAAAGAACTAATCAATCAATAAATTACGAATGCGAAATATTCACTTATTAAAACAGTTTACTGCCTTCAATACCTACTGGTATTAAACATAAACTGAGACATAAACTGAGAATAAAATCACGTAAACAAATTTGCAGTGTAAATTATCAGTATTATTTTTCAGTATTAGACAATACATTTGAATACATATACATTTGATTGTATTTTATTTCATATATAAAGTTGTTTTGTTTGTGTGTACAGAACGAAATATTTTTGTACATCATTCCATGTTCCAAGTTTGTCAGAGGAGCTTTTGCATTATTTGTAGAACACAATGGAAATAGGTGTGTGTGTAATCCACAGCCTAAACAAAGTTACTTTTCGATTGCTTTGGATGCATCAAATTTCACAAAATTTAATCAGTTTGTCTTTGTTATGTGCTCTTTTAAACTGGAGGCACGCAAGATGATACCTTATAGTGTTTTTTTAGTTATTGCTTACACAAGCTGACTTTGATGAACTAATCCGCCAACTCATTCAACTACTGAGTCGTCTATGTTTCTGTACAAGCCCTGTGCTAACAGCACATGAAATATATCAGCCATTCACAAATTTAACATGAGGCCCTACATTTAAATCTGAAAATCATCTGGGTCACAATTTTAATTGACACATGACACTAAGATTATTTCCATTTGTATATTATGTTAAATTGGGTCAAATAAACAAAGACTTCAGCACAATTTAAATCCCAAGGCTTTGTTTTATTATACTTCTAACTGCATTTAAAAAATATATACTTTTAGGTCATTTTGAACTTTATTACAGAATTGAAAATCAAAGTCTTTTTAAGCTTTTAAGATTTTCATGACCTCTGGTGACCCATCTGCAATACCTTCTCAGCCTACACAATGTGGGAATCACTGTACTACATAATAAAATAAATAACATTTATTTTTTTAACAACTTTCAATCAGAAAATAGTAAAGTGCTGTTCATTGAAAACATCACAACTGAACAAAAATCTCAGCATCATTAGAACAAGTCAAAATGGTCAAATTGTAGGCATTTAATTGGTGAAATCAACCAGCCAATCCAACTCTCTCTCTCTCTCTCTCTCTCCTCTCTCTCTCTCTCCTCTCTCTCTCTCTCTCTCTCTCTCTCTCCTCTCTCTCTCTCTATATATATATATATATATATATATATATATATATATATAGGGGAGAGCTGACATTTGCCATTTGGTATGCTTATGTATTTTGGGTCAAGGATGAACGCTGCAAATACTGAACGCTGATAGGACAAATATTTTTTATAAATTAGAAATTTTAGCAAACCAGTAAACAATGGACATTGTGCTGCAATGTACCTTGGGAATTTGGGTTTGGGAGTTTTAAATGTTTAATGTTGCAAAATTTCCTGTATATTTGTTTTGTAAATTGTTTTGTCAATTGTGTCAGTAGCATGGCCCAAGCAGAGGGTCACCCCTTTGAATCTGGTCTGCTTGAGGTTTCTACCTCATATCATCATAGGGAGTTTTTTCCGTGCCACTGTCACATATGTGCTTGCTCTGGGGGTTGGTAAGGTTAGACCTTACTTATGTGAAGTGCCTTGAGGCAACTTTGTTGTGATTTGGCGCTATATAAATGGAATGAAATGAAATTAAATTGTTATTGTGGTTCATGTTAGTTTAGCAGTGTTGTTAGTGTTATTGATTTATTGTTTTTAGTTACTTCAATTAGTTTAGTCAGTTTAGTTAAGGGTTATGTTACTGTTACCATCAGTGACTTACTTAAGTGTCATGCTCCCAGGACCATAAGTAAAAAGTGTATTGCTTTTAATGTCTTCCGCCACAGTCTCTGTTTGTCAAATTAAAAGCACCTGCCTACAGCAGAATGCATAAAAGACAAAAAGCTGTGGGTGCGTGCATGCAATTTTGATCACACACAAACTGGGGAGAGCTGACATTTGCTGTTTGGTATGTTTATGTATTTTAGGTCAAGAATAAATGGCTCCAAAACCAAATGTTGATAGGATTCATATTTTTAGAGAAGCTACATATATTAGCTAACACTGAACAATGGACATTGATATTTACATTCTGGACTCACACACCAATTCAGCAGAGGGCGGTAAATCATTGAAATATTAAAAGTGTGAGTGCATGTGTGTGTGCGTGATTTTATTTAGTAAGTTCAATGAAAGTACATATATAAATGTAAATAAATTAAAAATACATGGAGTGTGTGTGTGTGTGTGTTATGTTTTGTTTTTTGTTTTGTTTTTTTGTTGTTGTTTGTTTGTTTGTTTGTTTGTTTTGTCTGTTTGTGTCGCGGAGCCAACTCCCACCAATATTTACCATTATTTTTGCTCAAATGACGGCATAAAACCTCACTCTGTACAGATTTCAAATCATTGTTCGCAATGTCGCTATTCAGCGGTCGTCACATCCGTGAAGTTTTACATGAAATCATATAACGTCAGTTTATAAGTTGGTGTTTTCTGTTTAAATTCGAATGCGCACTGATCTCACCCAGGGACAGCATGTACAAAGCAGATGCATTTTACGTGTAAAGTCAGCTGCATCCGGAAAGTATTCAGAGCACTTAACGTTTCCACATTTTATGTTACAGCCTTATTCTAAAATGGATGAACTTAATTTTTTCCTCAAAATTCTGCACACATTCTGCACACAATACCCCATAATAACAATGTGAAAAAAAGTTATTTTGAGATTTTTGTAAATTTATTAAAAATAAATAAATAAATAAGAAATCACATAAGTATTCTTTGAGGGTCCCAGTGAGTACCGTGGCCTCCCTAATCCATAAATGGAAGAAGTTCAGATCCATCAGGACCCTTTCTAGAGCTGGCCGCCCGTCCAAACTGAACGAATGTGAGAGAAAGACCTTAGTTGGGGAGGTGACCAAGAACCCAATGGTCATTCTGTCAGAGCTCCAGCATTCCTCTGTGGAGAGAAGAGAAACTTCCAGAAGGACAACCATCTCTGCAGTAATCCACCAATCAGGCCTGTATGGTAGAGTGGCCAGATGGAAGCCACTCCTTAATTAAAGGCACATGGCAGATCACCTGGAGTTTGCTAAAAGGTACCTGAATGACTCTCAGACCATGAGAAACAAAATTCTCTGGTCTGATGAGACAAAGATTGAACTATTTGGTGTGAATGCCAAACGTCATGTTTGGAGGAAACAGGCACCCTCCCTACAGTGAAGCATGGTGGCAGCATCATGCTGTGGGGATGTTTTTCAGCAGCTGGAACTGGGAGACTAGTCAGGATAGAGGTAAAGATGAATGCAGCAATGCACAGAGACATCCTGGATGAAAACCTACTCCAGAGAGCTCAGACTGGGGCGATGATTCATCTTTTATCAGGACAATGACCCTGAACACACAGCCAAGATATCAAAGGAGTGGCTTCAGGACAACTCTGTGAATGTCCTTGAGTGGTTCAGCCAGAGCCCAAACCTGAATCTGGTTGAACAGCTCTGGAGAGCTCTGAAAATGGCTGTGCAGCAACGCTCCCATCCAACCTGATGGCACTTGAGAGGTGCTGCGAAGAGGAATGGGCAAAACTGCCCAAAGATAGGTGCACCAAGCTTGTGGCATCATATTCTAGAAGACTTGAGGCTGTAATTGCTGCCAAAGGTGCAACAACAAAGTTGAGCAAAGTGTGCGAATACTTATGTACAAGTAATTTGTTTTATATATATATATATATATATATATATATATATATATATATATATATATATATATATATATATATATATATATATATATATATATATATATATGTGTGTGTGTGTGTGTGTGTGTGTGTGTAAATTTCAAAAAAGATTTTTCATGTCATTATGGGGTTTTGTGAGTAGAAATTTGAGAGAAAAAAATTAATTTACTCCATTTTGGAATAAGGCCGTAATATAACAAAATGTGGAAATAGTGAAGTGCTGTGAATTCTTTACTTTATACTTTACGTCTTAGTTTTTTTAATTATTATTTTTAATAAATTTGCAAGAATTAAAAAAAACTTTTATCTTGTCATTATGGGGTGTTGTGAATAGAATTTAGAGGGGAAATAATGAATTTACTCCATTTTAGAATAAGGCTATGTGAAGTGTTGTGAATACTTTCAGGATGCACTGTAAACATGCACTCCATAAGTGTCCTCAACATGTTAACAGACACTTCAAATGACATTTTCACCTGTTAAATGGCAACAGGAAGTATTTACTCTGAGAGTTTTTTGCTTGCCCAGCACAACTGCATTATACAGTTTGTTAGCCCATGGCAGTGCTTGTGTTCTAAATAAGTACTGCAGAGATTGAAATAATTTTTTTCCAGGTCAGAAAGAAATGATGTGTGTAGTGATGGAATTTTCTAGGGTGGGTGTGACCACCTGTGCTCACTCATGTTTGTGCAAAAGTTTGGTCTCAATTCAACTCAGCATCACACATCAAAAACCATGTGGAATACACTTTTTAAGTATGGTTCAACACGGTGTACTACATTTCACGTCATTCCTCCACTATGCTATAACGCCAATCATCAATAAGTCACCTCAGACTGATCCGATCTGCAGAAAGGTCATTACATTTTGATCACATACTATCGTATTTAACTCTTTCTCCTTTGGCTTCCTGTCAGTTTCAAAGACACGTTAAAATTGTAGTTCTGGCATGCAAGAGAAGAGCCATATGGCCAACGAGCTCTGTTGTTGTGCCCTCTCATCGCTGCAGGAACCTCTATTGTTCATATCAGAAATTTTTGGATGTGCCAAGGTCAAGGCGAAAAGATAAAGTGATCAAGCTTTTGGTGTTGTTAGAACAGCCATGCTCCAAAAAAAAAAAAAAAAAAAAAAAAAAAAAATCTCAGATAAACCAGATTACAAGCATACATGTTTTATGTCCAAACATTTGCTCTTATCCTTTGCCTTACATCTTTCTTTTTATCTTCTTCCTTTTGTAAAGCATGTCTTTGAAAGGTGCACATGTTGGTGCATCATTTTACTTTATCCTTACCCTTAAAAATGCTCCTTAAATAAGCGTAAAACACATTCCTAGAATACTTCCATAACTACGTGTGGTAGTATGTGGATTACAGCCAGGCATAACTTCAGTCTTTTTAGAAAGACTGAAGTTATAAATCCATAAACATCCCAAGACCCACCAGCAGGCTGCTCACATTTTAGCCGCACACCAAAAACAGACTGTAAACTTAATTATTGATTTCAGTGCAGCAGCGTGTCTCAGAGTTTTCCTCGCATGATGTAAATGCTGCTTTGGAATTCTGCTGGAATCCTGTCTGAAAACAGACAAATTAATCTCAGCCAGGCATAAAAATGTGTTTTTATCAGCTTTTAAAAAATGCAGCCTTTTGTACAGTGTCAGCTGCACTTCAGCTCATTTAAATACCTGAATATTTCAACACTAGAATGCAAGGATGTGACATTTCTCCATTTTTTATTATATATTATTTTATTTTAATTTGTGAAGCACTTTGTGACTTTTATTCATAAAAGGTGTTATATAAATTAAATTTTACTTATTCACATTGGGGCAGTCCTCCTTAATAACTGCAGGATTTTATGTGCTTTTATTCTAATTCTGACACAATACCAAAGCAAAGCTTGTTGAACTAACAACTCAAAGTTTAGCAGGTGTTTCTGGTTATATTCAGCATTTTAAATTTGTAAAGATCAACATAAATATTAACAAAAATGCACAGTGCCTAGTCAGGACAATCAATTTAAACTAAGACAAAATTAAATTTAAAAGCAATCTATTGAAAATGCTTTGGTTGTTTATTTAGTGGTTCAACAGCGCCCCCTGTAGGTTAATTATTGAGAGTGCTGCTGCTAAAGAGAGTGGGATGTCTGTGGAGATTATCAGTCATCCCGGTTATGGTATCCGAGTTGATCAGATGAAGTGGACTTGTTTGGTTCCTTAAAGATGATTCACTCTTCAGTCACAAACACTTCGTCAGTTCCAGTTGGAGTAGTGAAAGATTCAAATATTTATCCTTTGTGGGGTCACTGATGTAACACTAATGGCCTTGTGCCAGACCCCTGAATGTGGGCGTATCACTACTGCCATGTAGAGTGGCATAACGTAGAATCTATAATCTACTAGGTAGACATATATATATATATATATATATATATATATATATATATCCCTCATTAATATTTATGTATGAAAGCTTTTCCAGGCTGATAGCTATAGCTAGACGTGTCAATGAAGAATTACACAAGGTCTATTTAAAAATGCTCCAATCATGTTTTAAAGCATACCACAGAACATCTTCACATATTTGCCAAATGTTAATTATTTAGGAAATGAGCTAATTAGTGTAATTAGGTCGACATTTTTACAAAAACAACAACAACAAAAATGCTTCTTCTCTGCTGATTCTTGATTTATTTTGTTCTGTTTGTTTTGTTTGATAGGTCCAAAGACAGTGCACAGAACATCTTCACAGATTTGCCAGATTTTAATTATTTGGGAACTCATAAGCTATTTAGTCAAGCAGGGGTGTGGCCAAGTGGTTAGTGCGCTTGGTTTCAGTGCCGAAGGTTCCCGGTTCAAACTTTACCCTGCCACATTTCTCCATGTAATGTGGGGTTGTATCATTTGGTGTAAAACTTCTGCCAGTTCACCTTGGATGTGGTGACCCTGAGTGAAATCAAAGACTTACTTACATAGTCTAATTAGGTCTAACCCTGTTGCGATAGTTACTATATCGACATATTGTCTGATAAATAAAGATGAACACAATCATTTAGCTGGCTTTAGGAGCTGAATACACCTTCCAGTGATACTTGGACACGTCATCAGTGAAGAACCTAGGTGTTTCGTGTCTTTGATCTTCATACATCCTCGCCTGGGCGACCCAGCAGGGGGTGAGTGGCATGTTGTTCCATGAACCCCCCCTACAGTTCCACAGCCACCTTGAGGCCCCCTCTGCAGCATTATTCCACCCAAAATGGAAGAATAAATGGAACTGGTTACCTTACCTTTCTTTTCCAAAATATGAACTTAAAATCCAAAGCGTACCAACCAGTGTTACCAAAGTAACTTTTCAAAGTTACTTTTTACTTACTTTATACAGTTACTTTATTAGGATCTGTCGACAACTTGCAACTAATAAATAATGTAACTAATAAGGTACCTAGTAATCATTGGTTACTCTTAACACTGAGTAATCTCAAAATAAGTAACTAAACAGCAAAATAACTAATAGTTACTTTTCTGAGTACTCAATCTTAAAAATAACCACGTTAGATTATGAGTTACTTTATTAGTTACATTCAGCAGCTGTCAACAAGTTGTCCACAGCTGCTAATGAAGTAACTGTGTTAACTAACTATAAAACATAACTGTATAAAGTAACTAATAAAGTAACTTTTCAAAGTTACTTTGGCAACACTGGTACCAACGCACATTTGTGACTGTCACCGTATGCGATCAGACAGCTACATGTGAGTTTAAGGAGATAATAATTTCCATTTTATGTGAACTGGTGTACTCAAATGTGCACCTGATACATTTAATGGCAGACTTTGATGAATGTATAGATAAGCTTCACTTTTACAGCCAGATTTCTTTGGACAAGCCACAGTATGGATACAAGAGCATTTTCAAGTGAAAATGTCTGTACATCAAGAATACAAACACTATGGTACCGTATGGTAGACGTAACTGCAGTGGGCCCTTTTCAAAATAGTGACCATCCAAAAGGTCCAGGAAACTTGATATTTCAAGTTTATCTTATTATTTTATACCTGCTCTTTCAGATATTAAACTTAGTGAGAAGAATTTACTGGGAAAAAAAGTCCTGCTTTGACCATCACACCGCAGACACATACACTCAACAAAAATATAAACGCAACACTTTTGGTTTTGCTCCCATTTTGTATGAGATGAACTCAAAGATCTAAAACTTTTTCCACATACACAATATCACCATTTCCCTCAAATATTGTTCACAAACCAGTCTAAATCTGTGATAGTGAGCACTTCTCCTTTGCTGAGATAATCCATCCCACCTCACAGATGTGCCATATCAAGATGCTGATTAGACACCATGATTAGTGCACAGGTGTGCCTTAGACTGCCCACAATAAAAGGCCACTCTGAAAGGTGCAGTTTTATCACACAGCACAATGCCACAGATGTCGCAAGATTTGAGGGAGCGTGCAATTGGCATGCTGACAGCAGGAATGTCAACCAGAGCTGCTGCTCGTGTATTGAATGTCCATTTCTCTACCATAAGCTGTCTCCAAAGGCGTTTCAGAGAATTTGGCAGTACATCCAACCAGCCTCACAACCGCAGACCACGTGTAACCACACCAGCCCAGGACCTCCACATCCAGCATGTTCACCTCCAAGATCGTCTGAGACCAGCCACTCAGACAGCTGCTGATACAATCGGTTTGCATAACCAAAGAATTTCTGCACAAACTGTCAGAAACCGTCTCAGGGAAGCTCATCTACATGCTCGTCGTCCTCCTTGGGGTCTCGACCTGACTCCAGTTCGTCGTCGTAACCAACTTGAGTGGGCAAATGCTCCCATTCGCTGGCATTTGGCACGTTGGAGAGGTGTTCTCTTCACGGATGAATCCCGGTTCACACTGTCCAGGGCAGATGGCAGACAGCATGTGTGGCATCGTGTGGGTGAGCGGTTTTCTGATGTCAGTGTTGTGGATCGAGTGGCCCATGGTGGCGGTGGGGTTATGGTATGGGCAGGCGTCTGTTATGGACGAAGAACACACGTGCATTTTATTGATGGCATTTTGAATGCACAGAGATACCGTGACGAGATCCTGAGGCCCATTGTTGTGCCATACATCCAAGAACATCACCTCATGTTGCAGGAGGATAATGCACGGCCCCATGTTGCAAGGATCTGTACACAATTCTTGGAAGCTGAAAATGTCCCAGTTCTTGCATGGCCGGCATACTCACCGGACATGTCACCCATTGAGCATGTTTGGGATGCTCTGGACCGGCGTATACGACAGCGTGTACCAGTTCCTGCCAATATCCAGCAACTTCGCACAGCCATTGAAGAGGAGTGGACCAACATTCCACAGGCCACAATTGACAACCTGATCAACTCTATGCGAAGGAGATGTGTTGCACTGCATGAGGCAAATGGTGGTCACACCAGGTACTGACTGGTATCCCCCCCAATAAAACAAAACTGCACCTTTCAGAGTGGCCTTTTATTGTGGACAGTCTAAGGCACACCTGTGCACTAATCATGGTGTCTAAGGTGGGATGGATTATCTCAGCAAAGGAGAAGTGCTCACTATCACAGATTTAGACTGGTTTGTGAACAATATTTGAGGGAAATGGTGATATTGTGTATGTGGAAAAAGTTTTAGATCTTTGAGTTCATCTCATACAAAATGGGAGCAAAATCAAAAGTGTTGCGTTTATATTTTTGTTGAGTGTATTATAACTGAAAGGTTGAGGACTTAATTACTTAAAAAACAATACTTACTGTGAAAAGTAAAAAAAAAAAAAAACACACAAACATCTGCTCATTGATTGGAGACACCTGACTGTGTGCTCACCTTGTAATTGTGCGTGGTTTGAACAGGGAGTTAAAGAAAACACACAGGGCAGGAGGATCAAAATAACCTGGAATAATGCTTTTGGTTCTGTTCTGGAAAGAATCCACGACAGCAGGTGGCGATAACGCGTATGTTGTTTTCTGACTACCAAGAGGAGCCACATTAGAAAGAAGAAGAAGCAGCAGCGGCTCAGGAAGTACAGATGTTTAGTAGATTTTCGTTGCTGAGGGAAAAGAAAAGCTTCTGTCTTCCGGATTTAAAGTCTGTTTTGGCTTTATTGTAATAAGGTAATTGGAGTTCATAGAACTCACCACCACCAAAAGCGGTGCGAGTGTTTGGAAATGGCAACATTTACTTTAGTTTTAGTTTAATTCACCAGTTCTGTAGAACAGTTTGCCAGCTGAAGTCAGGAAGTTTCAAGTCTGTTCTAAAAACATTTTCAGTTTGCAATTAGTGAGACTGTAAAGTTGTACATGTTTGTTGTTTTTAAATCCCGTTTATTTTTTTTATTATTATTCTGGTTATTTTGTGTGCACATTGTTGTATTTTTTTCTTATTACTATTACTGGTAAGCAATTTGAATTCTGAGAACAGTTTATTAATAAAGCTGTTATTTTTTAAGTCATCGTTATTATTTTGTAATCCCTGGTCAAGAGGCCCATGTGGGGGATCTCAAAACTGCTTATACGTTAATCAGTCTGAAGTTAGATACAAATCTGATGTAATTTGGGATGAGTTGCTTGGCCTGCTGCCACCACGGGTAACCAGCTGAAAATCAATCAATGAATTTTAAAACAAGCATTTAATAGCTATGAATGCTGTCAATGTTGTTAGAACAAAAACAGAGCAGATCCAGTCCAACAGAGGTTACTTCACCAGCCGAGGCCGGTACCCATTTACAACTAGGTGGACTGAGACAATGGAAATTAAGTGTCTTGATAGAGGACTATAAGGAATTTAATGAGATGATTTGCAGTAAAAGAGAACTGCAAAAAAAAAAACCAAAAAAAACCCACAGGTATTGTGTCAAAAAGAGGCCAGCAACTAAATGTCAATCTTACTGATAAGTCAAGATACTACAGCATAAATATCAGAGAAACTGAGAAAAAGAAACAAATTCCATAATCAGAAAGCAATGAAAAGTGACAAATGTGTGTCATTTTCACTGTGCAGGCAGGTGATGGCAGAGCCAAAGGTTTGCACCATTGATGGGAAATTAGCTGAAGAATTTGCTGTTCCTTCCCATGTGGATGAGGTGAAAGAGAAGATGACTGCTTTTGCCAGACAACATGAGTCTGCAGGCCGCCGAGTGGTTCTAATCACATCTGGAGGCACCAAAGTCCCGTTGGAGTCTCGCACCGTGCGTTTCCTTGACAATTTCAGCAGTGGAAGGCGAGGAGCTTCCTCAGCAGAGTACTTCATTGAGTCTGGGTATGCCGTTGTCTTCCTGCATCGGCATCGCTCCCTCTACCCGTACAGCCGCACATTCTCAACCATAAACGTTCTTGATGCTCTGCAGTTCAAAAGTGAAAATGAGGACTCCAGTGTTTCTGGTGAGCTGGTGGTGAACCAACAGGTGCTTCCGAACATTGCTCAAGTCCTAAAGAGATACCAAGAAATGAAAGACGCTGGACTTCTTCTGCCCATTGAGTTCATTACTCTGTCAGAGTACCTGCACCTCCTCAAAGCAGCAGCACAGGCACTTAGCACGATAGGTACACATTAAAATCTGTTTTTAGGATAACGTTGCATTTTACACACTTTTACAGTATATTCCTAAAAACTTGCTCTGAAATGCTTGTTCTGCACTTAGGGTCAAAGGCCATGTTTTACTTGGCTGCAGCTGTATCTGATTTTTATATCCCAGCATCAGAGATGCCTGAACATAAAATTCAGTCTTCTGACGGACCCCTTCAGGTGAGTTACAAAGTGGCATTTCAGACTATCTTCTTAAAACAACACTTTTAAATATTGTACATCGTAGACTTAAGCTAGGCTTTCTTAAAACTTATATTTCTTTTAAATATAATGCTGAGATTTGGCTTTTCCTGCAGAGTATGTCAAACCTTCGTTTGAAGCAGAAAACAAAAAACCTCATCTCTGTTCTTTGAATTACAGTGCATCTGGAAAGTATTTACAGCTCTTTACTTTTTCCACATTTTATGTTATGTTACAGCCTAATTCCAAAATGGATGAAATTCATTTTTCCCCCCTTCAAAATTCTACACACAATACCCCATAATGACAATGGCAAAAAAATTTTAGATTTTTGCAAATTTAACAAAAATAAAAAAACTAAAATCACACATAAGTACTCACAACTTATATTATACACAACTATATATACACACACGCGCGTGTTCAAAATAATAGTGTGTTTAAAAAAGTGAGTAAAGCTCAAAGTCCTTAAAATAACTTTTATTTCCATACACACAAATGTGTTGGGAATACTACACTTTCTATTCCAAATCAAAACATGACGAAAAATGTATCAAATTTGTTATTGCTTTACAGAAAGGGAAGAAAAATGATCTCCAATGCTTTAAAATGGCAAAGAAAATGGAAAACCACCTTTCAAATGGATCGAAGAATAGCCAGAATGGCAAAGACCCAGTCAGTGATCAGCTCCAGGGTGATCAAATGTCTAAAGCCCTGGTCCCACTGAATAATGTAGGATGAATAATGAGCCATGTAGCATGTTTTTTTGTTGGGTTTTTTTTGGTACGAGTCCAGTTATTTTAACACAACTTTTAACACAAAGTTAAAAGTTGGATCACGGTGTCAAAATGACTGTGTTTAAAGCTGTGGAAGAACTAAAGCCAAACAAGAAGACGCGCAGAGGTGACTGTCCAGGAATGCAGAACGCCAGCGTCCAAACCAGCGATTTTGCAGACATTAACATACAAACACAAAGTTCAACGTTGGATCACAGTGTCAAAATGACTGCAAGCCGTGGAAGAAATAAAGCCAGCAAGAAGAAGCGCAGAGGTGACTGTCCAGGAACCTGTGGTTCGGTTCTAGCTGGTCTGGTGCAATTAATGACTGTAACACAGGTGAACAGCAGCCTGGCACACGTATGCGCACACCGGCTGGACTGTACTGGAGCATCTATTTTTGGACTGCATTTAAAAATGTGATACCTTGAATGGATGCCGTGAATTGAAAACCCACACTTTAAAGGAACCAAGTGTGTGAGGGCTGGAGGTTTGGACCAAACCCGTGCCTAAACGTGCACCAACGTCGCGTTACATAAATAATAATAATAATACATTTTATTTGTATTGCACCTTACATTTCAAAGAAATCTCAAAGTGCTACAGCAAGGATTTAAAACAGAATTAAAACAGATTTCAGAAACCATTTCAAGTGTTACATGGATCATATGCGGCAACACAAGCCATTCAAGGCTGGATGGGGCTCAAATGACAGGTCGGTCATGGCTCACTAGAGGCTGATAGCACGTGAGATACAGAGGAGCACATGGAGGCGCTTTAAAACGTACATCATTCTTCAAATAATCGCTGACACACCCATGCGTGGCTCATTATTCATGGCTTATTATTCAGTGGGACCGAGGCTTAAAGTTACTGTAACAATTCGAAGATGCCTGTGTGAAGCCAAGCTATGGGCAAGAAGCCCCCCAAAGAGAAATGGTGCAACTTTTTGTGGACTGATGAAAGCAAGATAGTTCTTTTTGGGTCAAGGGGCCACAAACAGTTTGTCAGAAGACCCCCAAAAACTGAATTCAAGCCAAAATACACTGTGAAGACTGAGGCATAGCGGAACAAGCATCATGATATGGGGATGTTTCTCATACTGTGGTGTTGGGCCTGTTTATCACACACCAAAGATCATGGATTAGTTTGAATACATAAAAATACTTGGAAGAGGTCATGTTGCTGTATGCCAAAGAGGAAATCCCGGGACTTTAATCCAATAGAAGACTTGAGGGATGACATCAAAAATGCTGTTTCTGAGATAAAACCAAGAAAATGCAGATGAATTGTGGAATGTAGTCTAATCATCCTGGAATACCTGTTCACAGATGTTGGTCGACTCCATGCAACAGATGTGAAGCAGTTCTCAGAAACAGTGATTATACAACTAATTAGTTCAGCGATTCACAAGAAAGCTAAATCTACAAGCATTTTTCAGTTTATACAGTACAGGTTTGAGTTTGTAAAGACAAATGCAGACATGTTTTTTTTAAACAGCCTAATAGTCCTTTTTCTTCACTTTCTGTAAAGCAATAAAATTGATGTCATATTTTCATTTGCAATAGAATGCACCATGGAGAATGTTATGTCTGCAAGATTATTCAGCATGACCGGTTTTGGTGGTGGTTTAGTGATGGTCGAGGGAGGCCTATCCTTGAAAGAAGGCACAGACCTCTACAGGCTAGACAGTGGCATCCTGACAGCTACAACCCCTGGGAATAATTATGGAATCACTGGCCTCGGAGGATGTTCATTCAGTTGTTTAATTTTGTAGAAAAAAAAAGCAGATCACAGACATGAATCACCTCTAAATTATTTACACGTTATTCACTTTGCGTGTTTTTAGGAATCCGCTAGCTTAGCGCAGCTACTAGCTCTTAGCCGGTTTAGCATGGCGGCTTCTCCTGTCTCTCCTGCACTTTTCTGCTCTGGGTGTGAAATGTCCTTTAGCAGTAATGGTACTTGTAATAAGTGTAGCTTATTCGTAGCTTTGGAGGCCAGGCTGGGCGAATTGGAGACTCGGCTCTGCACCGTGGAAAATTCTACAGCTAGCCAGGCCCCTGTAGTCGGTGCGGACCAAGGTAGCTTAGCCGCCGTTAGTTTCCCTCTGGCAGATCCCGAGCAGCCGGGAAAGCAGGCCGACTGGGTGACTGTGAGGAGGAAGCGTAGCCCTAAACAGAAGCCCCGTGTACACTGCCAACCCGTTCACATTTCTAACCGTTTTTCCCCACTCGGCGACACACCCACCGAGGATCAAACTCTGGTTATTGGCGACTCTGTTTTGAGAAATGTGAAGTTAGCGACACCAGCAACCATAGTCAGTTGTCTTCCGGGGGCCAGAGCAGGCGACATTGAAGGAAATTTGAAACTGCTGGCTAAGGCTAAGCGTAAATTTGGTAAGATTGTAATTCACGTCGGCAGTAATGACACCCGGTTACGCCAATCGGAGGTCACTAAAATTAACATTGAATCGGTGTGTAACTTTGCAAAAACAATGTCGGACTCTGTAGTTTTCTCTGGGCCCCTCCCCAATCGGACCGGGAGTGACATGTTTAGCCGCATGTTCTCCTTGAATTGCTGGCTGTCTGAGTGGTGTCCAAAAAATGAGGTGGGCTTCATAGATAATTGACAAAGCTTCTGGGGAAAACCTGGTCTTGTTAGGAGAGACGGCAGCTCTCATTTCTAGAAATCTGGCCAATTTTCTTAAATCCTCCAAACCGTGACTATCCAGGGTTGGGACCAGGAAGCAGAGTTGTAGTCTTACACACCTCTCTGCAGCTTCTCTCCCCCTGCCATCCCCTCATTACCCCATCCCCGTAGACACGGTGCCTGCTCCCAGACCACCAATAACCAGTAAAAATCTATTTAAGCATAAAAATTCAAAAAGAAAAAATAATATAACACCTTCAACTGCACCACAGACTAAAGCAGTTAAATGTGGTCTATTAAACATTAGGTCTCTCTCTTCTAAGTCCCTGTTAGTAAATGATATAATAATTGATCAACATATTGATTTATTCTGCCTTACAGAAACCTGGTTACAGCAGGATGAATATGTTAGTTTAAATGAGTCAACACCCCCGAGTCACACTAACTGCCAGAATGCTCGTAACACGGGCCGAGGCGGAGGATTAGCAGCAATCTTCCATTCCAGCTTATTAATAAATCAAAAACACAGACAGAGCTTTAATTCATTTGAAAGCTTGACTCTTTGTCTTGTCCATCCAAATTGGAAGTCCCAAAAACCAGTTTTATTTGTTGTTATGTATCGTCCTCCTGGTCGTTACTGTGAGTTTCTCTGTGAATTTTCAGAACTTTTGTCTGACTTAGTGCTTAGCTCAGATAAGATAATTATAGTGGGTGATTTTAACATCCACACAGATGCTGAGAATGACAGCCTCAACACTGCATTTAATCTATTATTATACTCAATTGGCTTTGCTCAAAATGTAAATGAGTCCACCCACCACTTTAATCATATCTTAGATCTTGTTCTGACTTATGGTATGGAAATTGAAGACTTAACAGTATTCCCTGAAAACTCCCTTCTGTCTGATCATTTCTTAATAACATTTACATTTACTCTGATGGACTACCCAGCAGTGGGGAATAAGTTTCATTACACTAGAAGTCTTTCAGAAAGCGCTGTAACTAGGTTTAAGGATATGTTTCCTTCTATGTTCCCTAATGCCATATACCAACACAGTGCAGAGTAGCTACCTAAACTCTGTCAGATAGAGTATCTCGTCAATAGTTTTACATCCTCATTGAAGACAACTTTGGATGCTGTAGCTCCTCTGAAAAAGAGAGCTTTAAATCAAAAACACAGACAGAGCTTTAATTCATTTGAAAGCTTGACTCTTTGTCTTGTCCATCCAAATTGGAAGTCCCAAAAACCAGTTTTATTTGTTGTTATGTATCGTCCTCCTGGTCGTTACTGTGAGTTTCTCTGTGAATTTTCAGAACTTTTGTCTGACTTAGTGCTTAGCTCAGATAAGATAATTATAGTGGGTGATTTTAACATCCACACAGATGCTGAGAATGACAGCCTCAACACTGCATTTAATCTATTATTATACTCAATTGGCTTTGCTCAAAATGTAAATGAGTCCACCCACCACTTTAATCATATCTTAGATCTTGTTCTGACTTATGGTATGGAAATTGAAGACTTAACAGTATTCCCTGAAAACTCCCTTCTGTCTGATCATTTCTTAATAACATTTACATTTACTCTGATGGACTACCCAGCAGTGGGGAATAAGTTTCATTACACTAGAAGTCTTTCAGAAAGTGCTGTAACTAGGTTTAAGGATATGTTTCCTTCTATGTTCCCTAATGCCATATACCAACACAGTGCAGAGTAGCTACCTAAACTCTGTCAGATAGAGTATCTCGTCAATAGTTTTACATCCTCATTGAAGACAACTTTGGATGCTGTAGCTCCTCTGAAAAAGAGAGCTTTAAATCAGAAGTGCCTGACTCCGTGGTATAACTCACAAACTCGCAGCTTAAAGCAGATAACCCGTAAGTTGGAGAGGAAATGGCATCTCACTAATTTAGAAGATCTTCACTTAGCCTGGAAAAAGTCTGTTGCTCTATAAAAAAGCCCTCCGTAAAGGTAGGACATCTTACTACTCATCACTAATTGAAGAAAATAAGAACCCCAGGTTTCTTTTCAGCACTGTAGCCAGGCTGACAAAGAGTCAGAGCTCTATTGAGCCGAGAATTCCTTTAACTTTAACTAGTAATGACTTCATGACTTTCTTTGCTAATAAAATTTTAACTATTAGAGAAAAAATTACTCATAACCATCCCAAAGACGTATCGTTATCTTTGGCTGCTTTCAG
The DNA here is from genome assembly GCF_902500255.1 of Thalassophryne amazonica. Lineage (NCBI taxonomy): Eukaryota > Metazoa > Chordata > Actinopteri > Batrachoidiformes > Batrachoididae > Thalassophryne > Thalassophryne amazonica. Next base: position 51,264,504 of record NC_047105.1, on the reverse strand, counting down.
TGATGCCGGTATTTGGTTAGACTCTTTCTCTCAGATTGTTCTGTCTGAGTTATTTTCATTAGTTACTTCATCCAAACCATCAACATGTCTATTAGACCCCATTCCTACCAGGCTGCTCAAGGAAGCCCTACCATTATTTAATGCTTCGATCTTAAATATGATCAATCTATCTTTATTAGTTGGCTGTGTACCACAGGCTTTTAAGGTGGCAGTAATTAAACCATTACTTAAAAAGCCATCACTTGACCCAGCTATCTTAGCTAATTATAGGCCAATCTCTAACCTTCCTTTTCTCTCAAAAATTCTTGAAAGGGTAGTTGTAAAATAGCTAACTGATCATCTGCAGAGGAATGGTCTATTTGAAGAGTTTCAGTCAGGTTTTAGAATTCATCATAATACAGAAACAGCATTAGTGAACGTTACAAATGATCTTCTTATGGCCTCAGACAGCGGACTCATCTCTGTGCTTGTTCTGTTAGACCTCAGTGCTGCTTTTGATACTGTTGACCATAAAATTTTATTACAGATTGGAGCATGCCATAGGTATTAAAGGCACTGCGCTGCGATTGTTTGAATCATATTTATCTAATAGATTACAATTTGTTATGTAAATGGGGAATCCTCTTCACAGACTAAGGTTAATTATGGAGTTCCACAAGGTTCTGTGCTCGGACCAATTTTATTCACTTTATACATGCTTCCCTTAGGCAGTATTATTAGACGGCATTGCTTAAATTTTCATTGTTACGCAGATGATAACCAGCTTTATCTATCCATGAAGCCAGAGGACACACACCAATTAGCTAAACTGCAGGATTGTCTTACAGACATAAGGACATGGATGACCTCTAATTTCCTGCTTTTAAACTCAGATAAAACTGAAGTTATTGTACTTGGCCCCACAAATCTTAGAAACATGGTGTCTAACCAGATCCTTACTCTGGATGGCATTACCCTGACCTCTAGTAATCGTGTGAGAAATCTTGGAGTCATTTTTGATCAGGATATGTCATTCAAAGCGCATATTAAACAAATATGTAAGACTGCTTTTTTGCATTTACGCAATATCTCTAAAATTAGAAAGGTCTTGTCTCAGAGTGATGCTGAAAAACTAATTCATGCATTTATTTCCTCTAGGCTGGACTATTGTAATTCATTATTATCAGGTTGTCCTAAAAGTTCCCTAAAAAGCCTTCAGTTAATTCAAAATGCTGCAGCTAGAGTACTGACGGGGACTAGAAGGAGAGAGCATATCTTACCCATATTGGCCTCTCTTCATTGGCTTCCTGTTAATTCTAGAATAGAATTTAAAATTCTTCTTCTTACTTATAAGGTTTTGTCGCCAAGTGCTTGCTCACAGGGGGTCGTTTTGACCATTGGGGCTTTTACGTAATTATTGTATGGCCTTGCCTTGCAATGTGAAGCGCCTTGGGGCAACTGTTTGTTGTGATTTGGCACTATATAAATAAAATTGATTGATTGATTGATGACAAAACTAAAGTCATTTCAAATGGCAACTTTCTGGCTTTAAGAAACACTATAAGAAATCAGGAAAAACAAATTGTGGCAGTCAGTAACAGTTACTTTTTTAGACCAAGCAGAGGGAAAAAATATGGACTCACTGAATTCTGAGGAATAAATTATGGAATCACCCTGTAAATTTTCATCCCCAAAACTAACACCTGCATCAAATCAGATCTGCTCGTTATTCTGCATCTGAAAAGGAGTGATCACACCTTGGAGACCTGTTGCACCAAGTGGACTCACATGAATCATGGCTCCAACATGAGAGATGTCAATTGAAACAAAGTTATCAAACTCTTAAAAGAGGGTAAATCATCACGCAATGTTGCAAAAGATGTTGGTCGTTCACAGTCAGCTGTGTCGAAACTCTGGACCAAATACAAACAACATGGGAAGGTTGTTAAAGGCAAACATACTGGTAGACCAAGGAAGACATCAAAGTGTCGAGACGGAAAACGTAAAGCAATATGTCTCAAAAATCGAAAATGCACAACAAATGAGGAACAAATGGGAGGAAACCGGAGTCAACGTCTGTGACCGAACTGTAAGAAACCGCCTAAAGGAAATGGGATTTACATACAGAAAAGCAAAACGAAAGCCATCATTAACGCCTGAATAGAAAAAAACAAGGTTACAATGGGCTAAGGAAAAGCAATCGTGGACTGTGGATGACTGGATGAAAGTCATATTCAGTGATGAATCTCGAATCTGCATTGGGCAAGGTAATGATGCTGGAACTTTTGTTTGGTGCCGTTCCAATGAGATTTATAAAGATGACTGCCTGAAGAGAACATGTAAATGTCCACAGTCATTGATGATATGGGGCTGCATGTCAGGTAAAGGCACTGGGGAGATGGCTGTCATTACATCATCAATAAATGCACAAGTTTGTGTTGATATTTTGGACACTTTTCTTATCCCATCAATTGAAAGGATGTTTGGGGATGATGAAATCATTTTTCAAGATGATAATGCATCTTGCCATAGAGCAAAAACTGTGAAAACATTCCTTGCAAAAAGACACATAGGGTCAATGTCATGGCCTGCAAATAGTCCGGATCTTAATCCAATCGAAAATCTTTGGTGGAAGTTGAAGAAAATGGTCCATGACAAGGCTCCAACCTGCAAAGCTGATCTGGCAACAGCAATCAGAGAAAGTTGGAGCCAGATTGATGAAGAGTACTGTTTGTCACTCATTAAGTCCATGCCTCAGAGACTGCAAGCTGTTATAAAAGCTAGAGGTGGTGCAACAAAATACTAGTGATATGTTGGAGCGTTCTTTTGTTTTTCACGATTCCATAATTTTTTCCTCAGAATTGAGTGATTCCATATTTTTTTCCCTCTGCTTGGTCTAAAAAAGTAACCGTTACTGACTGCCACAATTTTTTTCCCCGATTTCTTATAGTGTTTCTTAAAGCCAGAAAGTTGCCATTTGAAATGACTTTAGTTTTGTCATGTCTGTGATCTTTTTTTCTACAAAATTAAACAACTGAATGAACATCCTCCGAGGCCGGTGATTCCATAATTTTTGCCTGGGTTGTAGGTATTAGGATGAAATCCTTAGACCCATTGTCAGAACCTACACTGGCGCTGCTGACAAACTTTAGACATGCTGATTTCCTTTTCCAATTTTTTTGTGAGGAGGCCCCGGGGAAGACCCAGGACACACTGGAGGGACTACATCTCTCTGCTGGCTTGGGAACGCCTTGGGGTTCCCCTGGAGGAGCTGGGGGAGGTGTGTGTGGATCGGGAGGTCTGGGCGGCTTTGCTTGAGCTGCTGCCCCCGCGACCCGACTCCGGATAAAGCGGAAGAAAATGGATGGATTTCCTTTTCCAGCAGGACTTGACACCTGCCCACCGTACCAAAACTGCTTGTTTTCTGACAGTGGTGTTCTTGTATGTGATTGGACAGCCAACTCACCGGGCCTAACTGATGGACTTTGGAGTTTGTTTGGTTTTAGATGTCACTGTAGCTTTTGACACTCAGGATCACAAAATTCTTATTTCTGGGTTTGCAAAGTATATCAGTGCTCTTAAATGGTTGATAGCCTACAGGCGTTTCCTGTACCTATGGGGTCCTGCAAGAATCAATTTGCACCCTATAACAAATTATTTTATAAGAACCTGGGCATTTTTTTTTTTTTTTTTTAACAATACTCACACTTTTAAATCACATTAGCTCAGTTGTCAAACCAAGCTTTTCCAGATCAGTTTAATCTTTGGTCAAACATTTCCTCATCTCTTGTAACTCGCTACACACTGGAGATCCAGCAGTCATGTCGAGACCATTTAAAATGGTTCAGAATAAAGTGGCTCAGCGCATGAGTGGCACCTGCAAGCAAAATTAGTTCTCTAACAGCATCTTTTCATTTGCTTTCTGTCTGGTTTAGAATCAATTTAAGGTTGCAGCAAGGAATTTTTAGCTTTTTACCCTTCCAACAAACGAATGAGGCTTTTTCCTGGTTTCATTGAGTGTCATTATTATTTCTCCTCTTCAGCTCACCATGAAAATGGTCCCGAAGATACTCTCCCCCCTGGTGAAGGAGTGGGCACCCCAAGCATTTGTCGTATCCTTCAAGCTGGAAACAGACAAAACCATTTTGCTGGAAAAGGCTCGACGGGCTCTGGCCACCTACAGACACCAAGCAGTTGTGGCCAATGTTTTGGACTCTCGGCGGGGTTACGTGGTGATAGTGACCCATGACACGCAGGTTGAGCTGATCCTCACGGACGAGGATGTTATGAAGGATGTGGAGATAGAAGAGAGAATAGTCAGTAACCTGACATTAGCACACAGCCAGTTCATTTCTTAGCATCTTCGCTGCATGTCCCCTCTGTGTGTTTATGATGCAAATACAAATGTGAGCTTTAACTGTTTGCACTCATACCTGCCTGTTCTACTGACTGGCCACATTGTGTACTAATTAGACTGTATGGCTGTAGAATCTTGCTTTACCGTCTCCTCTCATGTTTAATTATAGAATGAGTGCACTTCAACACAGTGTTCCTCTACTACAACAACAATACAGTTTACTGAAATCTTTTTCACAAGTTTATTCATCATGAGCAATATAGCAGAACTGAAATGAGATGTCGGCTTTATGCAAGAACTGACTGGCGTCCCACTAATAAAAGTACAGTGAAATGATGTCTCATCTTGGTTACTTAAGTTTGACACTCTTCTTGACTCCAGCACGGATACCAGACAACTCTCCGCTGTATCTCGTCTCCTCCCTGCGAACATCCCGGACCTGGTGAAGATAAACAGCTGTGTAAATATTGAAGTTGGTTTATATGTTTAGCTCCTGAACAAACTCCACACTGGTGGTGCCCTCAGTCTCTGAAGGCTTCATGGTGCACTCAAAATGTGTCATGGAAATTCTGCTCTAAATGTGTGGCTTACGAACCTGGCCCTTTCTGCGGATCTTTGCCCGTCTGAACTTCTCTCTGTGCTTGACTCTGGGGTTACGGTCAATTTTCTTCCTCTTTGGTGTGAGTCCTTTGTTCTTTGCCATCTATACAATTGATATAAGAAAACACTGTGTTTTTGAGAACACTTAAAAACAGCGACTGAGCACAACTAGGAATGCAATAAAGCAAAGGAGTAACACTGCCGTGCTGCAATGTGTGACTTCTACATATTTACTCACGTTTACTCTGTGCCACATTATTATAGTGAATACTATGAAATAACACACAAGCAACACGAGCAAGCTGAAAGGAGACAAACTAATCAAACACTGTGTTGTCGCTAATGTGGATTCTTTGATAAGATAAAACAAATCACACCTACAGTAGATCCACTACTAGACCAGTGATCCTTAAACATGTGGGCAACTGCCCCCTAATCAGTCAAGAAGGCACAGGGAGGCAGCGAGGTCATAAATTTAAAACAAAATGCGATTTTCCATTTTGTAATGAAGTTTAAAACATATATAAATATGAAGTTTTTTTATGTAGCGGGTAATAATGCCACTGGATTTAAATTATGTGTTGAATCTCAATTTCTCCAGCATGTCGTATACCTTGTCACTAGTGGAGAATCATAGTGGATATGATTCAGACATAAAGACATGGATGACCTCTAATTTCCTGCTTTTAAACTCAGATAAAACTGAAGTTATTGTACTTGGCCCCACAAATCTTAGAAACATGGTGTCTAACCAGATCCTTACTCTGGATGGCATTACCCTGACCTCTAGTAATACTGTGAGAAATCTTGGAGTCATTTTTGATCAGGATATGTCATTCAAAGCGCATATTAAACAAACATGTAGGACTGCTTTTTTGCATTTACGCAATATCTCTAAAATCAGAAAGGTCTTGTCTCAGAGTGATGCTGAAAAACTAATTCATGCATTTATTTCCTCTAGGCTGGACTATTGTAATTCATTATTATCAGGTTGTCCTAAAAGTTCCCTGAAAAGCCTTCAGTTAATTCAAAATGCTGCAGCTAGAGTACTGACAGGGACTAGAAGGAGAGAGCATATCTCACCCATATTGGCCTCTCTTCATTGGCTTCCTGTTAATTCTAAAATAGAATTTAAAATTCTTCTTCTTACTTATAAGGTTTTGAATAATCAGGTCCCATCTTATCTTAGGGACCTCATAGTACCATATCACCCCAATAGAGCGCTTCGCTCTCAGACTGCAGGCTTACTTGTAGTTCCTAGGGTTTGTAAGAGTAGAATGGGAGGCAGAGCCTTCAGCTTTCAGGCTCCTCTCCTGTGGAACCAGCTCCCAATTCAGATCAGGAAGACAGACACCCTCTCTACTTTTAAGATTAGGCTTAAAACTTTCCTTTTTGCTAAAGCTTATAGTTAGGGCTGGATCAGGTGACCCTGAACCATCCCTTAGTTATGCTGCTATAGACGTAGACTGCTGGGGGGTTCCCATGATGCACTGTTTCTTTCTCTTTTTGCTCTGTATGCACCACTCTGCATTTAATCATTAGTGATCGATCTCTGCTCCCCTCCACAGCATGTCTTTTTCCTGGTTCTCTCCCTCAGCCCCAACCAGTCCCAGCAGAAGAATGCCCCTCCCTGAGCCTGGTTCTGCTGGAGGTTTCTTCCTGTTAAAAGGGAGTTTTTCCTTCCCACTGTAGCCAAGTGCTTGCTCACAGGGGGTCGTTTTGACCGTTGGGGTTTTACATAATTATTGTATGGCCTTGCCTTACAATATAAAGCACCTTGGGGCAACTGTTTGTTGTGATTTGGCGCTATATAAAAAAATTGATTGATTGATTGACACTTCATGATTGGCAGGGGATGGGCGGGCAAAATCATGGTTAAATGTTTTGGTTGACTTTAGGATTTTCAGATTTCAAGATGGGCTGTGGCATTCTTAAATTTAGGAATAGCTGCACTATATAATAAGAATAACTTTTTAAAATTTGGTTGTCTTATCAAATGAGTCAACCTTTTTCACAGATAGGGCAGAGTTGTTCATTATTAAAATGCTCATTTTAATTGTGACAGATTTTAATGGTATATTGTCAAGCATAAAAGTTAACTACTGGCCTGTGTGGAGAATTATGAAATGAAAAACACAAAGATGACCTCATACTGTTGCACACGAGATGTGTTTGCACAAAAAAAGGGACAAAATACCTGAAACACTTCATCTCTTTCTTTCTGAAACACAAAATGTCAAGTGTTGTGTGAAGGAATGACAACATTACAAAGTGGTAAATGCTGTCATATCCCCGTTTTGTTTTGTTTTTTTTGTTTTTTTGCTTTTTTCCTCTGCTGCAGGCCTGAAATGCAGGAATGGGTGTATATTACATGATTTGAAGTTGATCACACAATACATTAAATTTCTTGGCTTCCAGTATGCAATGACATACAAGTCCAAGTAAATGGAAGGATCACTGTGGGGGTTGTGTTTTTAAATTTTCATTTTTTTTTTTTCATGTAACTTTTTCTGATTTGGGGTTGTATAATGATAGTATTTAAAATATGTTTTGACTTGTGCAGCGCTACAAACTGAACTGTGCATCATTTAACTGCCTCACTGCAGAGCTGATAAGCCAGAATAACAGCTGATGAAGCACTATTTGGGGTTTTACTTTTTGGTTGCCATTATAAAAAAAAATTATTTCTTGTTAGCCTGATGCAAATAAATATTTAATAGATGTTAATATTGTTAATAACTGCAAGATATAAAATTATATATTGTGTGTTGAAGCTGCCATAAGGCCCATTTTTTTCTAGGCCTTAGTGTTGGATGTCTTGATCTTGAAAGTTACAACCAGTGGTCAACACAAGAAAAAAGTCAAGGCATATGGAATTGGGCCATTTTTAAATACATCAACAACAAAGAATGCTACTTTTATTGCAAACAACTGCTGTTTTGATGTTACTTTAACAATATAACGTTTTGTATCTACAGGTCCAGGTTCTTTGTCTATGTAATGTGAACATTCATCTTCAAGGTTATTTAAATGTCTTGGGGTTTCAAGTGTAGACTACAACATTGATCCATGCATGAGCATTACTAGCCTTATATGAGTGGGGCTATAAATCATTACCTGGTAAGTGATGCCTCTCTTAACATCTGAATCCATTTCTGTCTCTTCAAGATTATGATCCTCCAAACTGCAATACAGAGAATTTGGCAGTTCAGTTTCTGATTAAGTCTAAGCTGACTTCTGGATTCAGAACTCATACTCACACTTCAGCTTCTAGGTGACTACGTGCATTCTTCCGCTTAATTTTCATGCGTTGCTCCATTTCTTTGTAGAAACTTAAAGCGGCTTCCTCATCCAAATCAGATTCTGAATCTTCAACAACTGTTTCTCCAGATTCCTGCAATAAATTTGGAATCATTAGCAGCAAGGTAGAAAATGATGAAGACAGACATGGTGAAGATCTCAGCCATGTGTTTGACTCCAGAACAGTGGAAGTACTCACCTTTAGTTTTTTACTGGAGACTCTTGTCTTCTTTCCCTCTGCTGGCTTGTTGAAAAGTCTGCCTTTTCTGTCTTTCTGTTCACCAGAAACCAGCTTGAGAAGCTGCGGTGCAAGCTGTGCATCTACTGCACTTGACTCATTGATGAGCTGCAGGCAGGAATTCAACACAGAAGTACAGTTGAACAGATAGATATGATCTCACTGCTCCCATCAGCAGCACTGCAAATGTGTCCAACAAGCATCAAAATGCAAAACCTATCTAAAGTAGGGTTTCTCACAGGGTGGCAATATTACCAGTCATTAGCTGTGGACATACAGTGCATCCAGAAAGTATTCACAGCACTTCACTATTTCCACATTTTGTTATATTATGGCCTTATTCCAAAATGGAGTACAAATTTTATATACATACATACATACATACATACATACATATACATACATACATACATACATATATACATACATACATACATACATATATACATATATACATACATACATATATACATATACATACATACATACA